>NC_051219.1:36752913-36820413 GCF_015220715.1 Pygocentrus nattereri
TGTCAAGACATGCCCGTTCCCATTAGTGTATAAACTGAGGCAATCACACCGCAGCTCTCTGAGCCACAACTTGGAAAAAAGCACCATGTACTTGTGCTATACCTATGATGGTCATCTACAGATTAAGACCTCTAGACTGCATAAACAAACAAAAACATTTGTCTCTGAATTATTCATTTCAGAATAATCCCCTGTTATGTCAGCCTCGGGTTCAGATGATGCACTGTACTGTAAATACGAGCCCTACCGCTGGCTGGCTTGCTGAATGAATGGTGGAATATGTCCAGTAAGGCAGTGGTGGGTAAACGTGAGCCAGGCTCTTAAAGCAGCGGAGTCCCTACAGCTGGAGATGCTTCTCCCATCTCCAGGCCAGCAGAAGCCTGAGCGCTTCACAAACAAAGTCATTGTTAGAAGGGTGGAGGGACCCTTCTGCTACTGCCATACTTCAATCAAATTCAGGCTGCACCCAGAGAACGTGAAGGATTTACTGCAACTGGATGAATACAACAGCTGGCAGCCACCGATTTCAACTTTCCCTTTGTGCTGTGCCTAAAGTCAGGGTAACAATCAGAAGCACAGACTTGCCCCAGGTCAGCTCTAAAGGGCTGGTGTGTAATGTTTGCTTTTTGCTTAAATAACTACACTTAAGAAGTCTATACAGGTTTTTTAGCATTACAGTGTAATTTATAACTCTAAGCTCAGTTCTAACACTGCAGACAAGGATTACTACATCTCTTACCTTTATGTTTCACTCTGTCTCCCAGGAGCTAATTCAAAATAACCCATGGAGGTCAATTACTACATAAATGTGTCAATTTCTAAAAGGCACTCAGCAGAGTAAAGACCAGATTCTGTAATGAAAAACGACAATTATCTGAACTTTGAAGCTCCAACTATCTAATACCATATACAATTTTTACTCATTATACAACCACACTTTCAGAAGCCTACTCATTTTCATAAAACACATCTTGAGAGGAACGGTTCCTAGAAGTGAACACAACGTTTATCATTAAAAGCATAATCCAATCTCGAGCATCAATGCTAAACAGGACTGCCTTTGTCAAGGGAACAAAGTGAAAGCTAAATATCAGAGGCATCGCCTTAGGCAGCAAGAGAATTCCTCCATGGAAGTCAATTATTTTTCTGGTGCATCAGCATGTGCCCTTGCATAAGCCCTCTCACACCTGTTCATAAGACAATGCAAACGAGAGCATGCAACGAAAGAAAACATCAACAGTAAACATGTTTGGGGCATCCCCTTCCCCTCTGTGGCTGACAGTCAGAGACTTAAGTGACTCAACTACTAAAACCAACAATAAAGCTACTTTTCCCCTAAATGACCCTAATGGTTGGTACAGAACTCAGCACACTGATACTTTAACACATTAAAGAAAAAAAGCAAACAAATACAACCCACAGCATCACTCTACACAACCAGTCATACACAATAACAGACTGCACCTGAGAACTAGGCCTGAATCATAGTCAGACTAATGAGAAAAGTAAAACTACGAACAAATGTGATTCCTATCCTGTTTAATCTATCTAATGTCCTGCTGCCACCTAGACCTGCAAATAGCTGCAATGCAAAACAAAAGCTGATGCATACATGGATTTTAAAAACACATTTTGACCAAAACTGAGTAGCAAGACTATGCTAATACAACGTCACACCATGCAGCCTGTTTGTCACCATTTTATAAAATCCCTTCAACTGATATAGCTTTCAGACACATGAAATGCTTCACATGTCCCATCACTGCTGTTATGAATGAGTCTGATCACCATATTTCACATCAACCCATTCTGAATGACTTTACAAAACTATGACACCCTCTCCACACTCCAGCTGAGCACAGGTCAAACCTTCCATCATCAAACTTTGAACCGTTACAGGTGTAATGAGACAAGAGAGGTAAATCTGATCCTTGAATGAGACTAGCAATATCGGTTCAACAATAAATATTTGCCAAGCATGATGATATAGGTGGCTGGTCAGAGTCTGTCATCATAAGTGGCACATTCAGATCCCATCTACTTCAAAAAAAAGCCCTCTGAACACCTTCCCTATAAAACATCTTAACAGCTGAAAAGAAAAAGAATCAGTCAAACGAGGCAGAACAGACATGATGGCACTGTATCTATGAGGACAGTACTGGCCAATGAATCCCAAAAGGGATTCCAGTGGTCTGGCACGGACACACCAAGTGTAACAGTGTACAACCCAAAAACATCTATAAACAGCTTGTACACAAGTCACCGGTCATATAAACAGTTGGGAGACGCACGTTTCCAGTTTCCTCAACACGCACTGCGGTAGGACAGGTTGTGAAACATTGCCCTCAATTAGAAGAGGAGAGACATTAGCTAAACCACAGCTGTTTAAACGCCGAAAGGGAGAGTGCGGCGGCTTAGTAAAAAACGTCCAAAAGACATGAACAGCAAGTGACTTTTGGCAACTTGAGGATGTCAATCGAGAGAGACAACATGGCCCACAAAATCTTTTCTACATCCCACCCACGTCCCTTCACCTAGCTAGCTAGCTACTTAGCTAACTTAGCTGGCTAAACGGTGAGAAAGTCAGCCGGTCTAAGTCGCTGTTGCTTGTTATTGGTGTAAGGTTAGCAGGCTCGCTGACACAACGACGCAAACTACCGGCAAATAAAGTAAATGATGAGGGATGTAAAAATATTGGCATAAAGGCAAATGTGCGTCACAAATCGCCATAAACACCAACTACGCGGGCAAATAATGCCCGATATCGGCGCATTACAAGTCACACACAGGCAGCTAGCTCAGTAGTCGGGGCAAAGTGTTCGGTAGGTTAGCATGGAATTGTGACAGGCTTTGTACAAGAGTAACAACCGACTCCCCGAAAACAAATGCTGCTCAGCTTGACAATAATCAACCCAGCTACCACCCAGGCTAAAATAATTATTTACTCACAGTACAATATGTACAAGGCACTGCAATATACACAGGTCAACTCAGGTTGTTAGCTAGCTAAACCGGCTCCTGGCAACTGACAACAATCGAAACGCCTCACGTTGCGCTCAGCCGGCACCGCGCACAAACAAAAAAGGACACAAAGCGCTCGCTAACGAACCAAAATAACCACACAGAATTTCAACACCGGGCAAGAGATATGTTTCCAATGAAGGATACTGCGTTGGTGGTACCGGAGGAGGCTGTTGGGCTACCGGGGGGCCCGACAGCGGTACTGTGGCCAGAGGAGCCCGCAGCTGGGTCGAGGGGGGCGGCCCGGTTCCAGGTCCGGCACCAGCGACAGCGGCTGTCTTCGGCACCGCTTTCTGCGGTAAACTCATTGCCAAAAAATCTAATAACTAGATATTTACAGTAATCAATAAACTAGCTATTTATAACTAGTAGTTTAAAAAAACAACGCGCATAAAATACAGCTAGCCAAGCAAGTTGCGTCAAGATCAGGCCTTGTACAAGCAAGTTTTGCCGGTGGCGGAAAGGCTAGCTAGACAGAAAGCTTTAGCTAGCTAGCTAACAGGCTGGCTAGCTTATTGATGGAGCAGCAAGCTAACGTTAGCTAGCTAGCGCTTATTGTGGTTTATCTTCATTGCTGAAGGTAGGGGGGCTGTTCCCCCTCCCCGGTCGGGGTTTCCGAGGATCCAGTTCGCCTCTGCTTGCCAGGGCGATCTTGACGACGTGCCCTTTCTAAAATTAATAATACTTGAGTTTACAACTGCTATTTCACGAGTATCTGTCCACTGAGTAGGATGGCTTCGTTCAACATGGCGCTGCGGCCGCCTCCAGCAGTCCTACAGGACTGACGCTTCGTCTCACTTCGGATATTTCCGACAGCGTTCGACCGGCGGAATTCCAGCGAATGAGGAACGAGCGTCAACAGTAAGTCATCTGGCAGATCAGTAATTTTTATAATGTACAGTTTCATATCATAACTTCAATGATAGTGTGCAACAAGACACGTATTTATACGCTAACGCAGTGCAGGATTACATACCATCACATAAACCTACGCCCTGCCTCCCACATTCATTAAAATATCCATATTAGGGAACATTTGCTGAATAAATTTGCACTTTAATTCAGTAAACTTTACTAACGTGGTTGCCAGCACGTTTCCTTTATTATTATATAACTGATACTCTTTAGATCAACATTTGTATAAATGAGGTTTATATGTCAATGTGTTTAAGGTGTGTACAATCCCTACTAATCTCTGGATTCTCACTTCTAATAAACGTTCGAAACCAGTCTGGATGCAGCGCAAGCTGGCAGTGCAGTACTCGTTCACTAAATTCCAGGCTTCTGTCAGTCAAGTCTAAAACAGCCTCAGTCAGTCAGTTTAGTTCATCAGCATTAGGTGATGTTCTAGTGACACCTTGCGGCCATAAATTAACATGCAGCTCAGATTGCAGATCCAGATCAGTTGGAAAATAAATTATATAAGAAATTGAGATTGAATAGAGTTAAATCAAGCCAATTAATCATGGAGAAATGTATGAGCATTATTGCTGAATATGTGTTTGTTGTTAAATCTATTAAAAAAAACAAAGCTATAAAATACGTTGCACTCATTGTGCTCTTTCTTCAGTACAATGGATTCTGGATTTGCACTCACTTCTTATTTTTGTCAAGTCCACTTGCCATATATATGCGCTTTGTAGCTCTACAATTACAGATTGTACACAATGCATAACTTGCCAGGCTTTCTTTGCCTCATTCATCAATGTTCAGGACCCACAAGACCCCCACCGGTCTCTATATTTAATTGAAAATAATGCAAAGACCACATATCAAATGTTGGAACTGAAAAATTGTGGTGTTTTTGAATAAAATTATGTTCCTATTTTGAATTTGATGCAAATAGCATGTTTCAAAAAAGTTGGGACAGGGGCAATAAAAAAGTAAACTTGTAATGCTAAAAAAAAAAAGAACTGGTGGTTAATTGGGAACAGGTCAGTAACACAACTGGGTATAACAGGCTTTAAGAAGTAAAGATGGGGAATGGCTTACCACTCTGTGAAGGACTAAATGGGCAAATACTACAACAATGTAAGATTAAAATAGCATAAATTAGAAAGTAAATTGGGAATTTCATCATCCACATTACATAATATCATTAAAAGATTCAGAGAATCCAGAGAAATCTCTGTTTGCAAGGGACAATGCTATGAGTCAGTGTTGGCTTGCTGTGATCTTCAGGCTTTCAGGCAGCACTGCATTAAAAACAGACATGGTTTTGTAGTGGAAATCACTGCACCAGCTTAAAGCCCTTCGAAAAACTTTTGTGTGTGAACACAGTTCGTCGCTGCATCCACAAATGCAAGTTAAAACTACCATGCAAAGAAGAAACCATATATAAACAGGATCCAGAAACGTTGCTGCCGTCTCTGGGCCTGAGCTCATTTAAGATGGACTGATGTGAAGTGGAAAAGTGTCCTCTGGTCTGACGAATCAAAATTTGAAATTCTTTTTCAAAATCATGAACACTGTGTCCTCCGGGCTGAAGACCATCCAGCTTGTTATCAGTGCACAATTCAAAGTCCAGTATTCATGACGTAGGGGTGCAGTAGTGTGCATGGCATGGGTGACGTGCACATCTGTAAAGGCACCATTAATGTTGAACAATATATACAAATTTTGCAGCATCATATGCTGCCATCACAATATCATCTTTTTAAAGGAAGGCCTTGATTATTCCACCAAGACAATGTCAAACCACATTCTGTACATATTACAAAAGCATGGCTCCATAGTTCTAGAGTCTGGGTGCTAAACTGACCTGCCTACAGTCTAGGCCTGTCACTCATTGAAAACATTTGGCACATTAAAATATAACAAAGGAGACCCTGAACTGTCGAGCAGCTGAAATCTTTAATCAAGCAAGAACAGGAAAACATACCACTTTCAAAACTACAGCAATTCACCTGCTCAGTTCCCAAACACTTACCGAGTGTTCTTAAGGTAGAGGTGTTGCAGCACAGCGGTAAAAACACCCTCTTCCCCACTTTTTTGAAATGTGTTGCTAACATTAAATTCAAAATGGGTAAATATTTTTCAAAAAACAGTAAAATTTCTCAGTTTCAACATTTGATATGTTGTCTCTATACAATTTTGAGTTAAATATAGAGTTTAAATGATTTGCACATCCTTGCATTGTCATCATTTTACATTACATTTACGGCATTTGGCTGACGCTCTTATCCAGAGCGACTTACAATTTGATCATTTTACACACTTTGGACTGTGGGAGGAAACCGGAGAACCCCACGCAGACACGGGGAGAACATGCAAACTCCACACAGAGAGGACCCCGGTCGCCTGGCCGGGGAATCGAACCCAGGCCCTCCTTGCTGTGAGGCGACAGCGCTACACACCGTGCCGCCTAATTTTGCAAAGTGTCCCAACTTTTTGGAAATTGAGTTATATTGGTGGAGCATTGACAGCACAGGGTTAAAGAGAGGCTGTAACTGATCATGTAAAAATGCATAAACACTGTTTTTGGTACATAAAACTATAGAAATGCCAAAAGTGGACATCAGAGGGGAAAAAATAAAATACAAGAAAACGTGTATGATATAGACCCCTGTAGATAGTGCCCTCTTCTGGAGATTTAGCCTGCTAAACATGAATGAGTGAGAGTGAGTGAATTCTAACAGTAAATTCTTTTACCATAGTTCCCAATGTCAGTCCTGGCATCTCCTCATTATGCACATTTTTGTGCATTTCCTTGTCTGGCGCACCGGATTATACTCATAAACTTCTTACATGGTGGATCAGATGTACTAGGAGTAGTGAAATAACAAATGTATGCAGAGTAGGGGGCAGGGCTTGCTTTGGGATCCACTACCAAACCTGGTAATTCTCTCAGATTACCAGTAGAGTATCTAAGGCCTGTGGATGGCAGTTTGGAAACAGTAGAGTTTCCTTCCTCAAAACAATCCAAAACAGCCAAACTTTTCACCATAAGAATGTTTTATTTGCTGTCACACACACACACACACACGCACACACACACACACACACACACACACACACACACACACACACACACACACACACACATTATATTTATATATATATAAAGCAAATTGGTATCAAATAAAGTTCAGTTTAGTTTTAATAATTTGAAGCAAATGAATTACGTTTTAAAGTGTATGTTATGAAAAGTAGAGTAAAGTGTTGACAAAAAAACGTTTTACACAGATATACAGTGGATCATTTAGGACCAATGAAATAACACAAACTATAGAGCTGTTGTACCAGAGCTTTGAAAGAGTAAAGCATATTTACAATAGCAAATGCACATAAAAGCCGTTTAGCAAAGGCTGCCTGTGGCTTGATGCACTTCTGCAATATGCAATCATATTTCTGTACGTCTGTGTTGTACCTAAACTAAAAAGTAAATGCACAACAGAAGCCCTTTAACACTTGTTCAGCAACCGAAAGTGTCCTCGGGAGTCGTGTTCAGCATCCAGTACAGGCAGCGTATGCACAAATCTCACAAACACCAGAACGCTTGGCAAGAAGTGCTGCAGGAAACATGACAAGAAATCAATCATGTCCAATAATTCACAGGAATACTTTCAGGAAAAAAGGATGTCTTGTTATTATCAGGAAGACAATCAATGGAATTGGCACAGAGGCTCAAACTCTTTAGGAATGACGGGGCTTTCGCACACCGCCGTCACCTTGTTTATAGCTAGACGATTGTACTGGTTGGCTGGGATATCTTCAGCCATGAGAGCCCAGAGTTTTTTCACTGAATCTAGTGAGAAAGAGAATTGTCCTTCCTGAAGAAAAAGAAAAGCATTTGCAGTAAAATATTAACATTTATGCACCTGGTCACAAGGTTTTGTGTTTTACATGTTTGTGTGTCCAGAGGTGGAGAGAATAGCCTAAACCCGAGGTCAGCAAGCCAAATGATAAGAAGAGCCATATCAAACCACCTTAGGAGCCACAACATTTTATGTCCATTTTACCACCTTGGCTGTAAATAGGCCTAAGTATGTACTAATGTACTAGTATAGGCTAAAAATATAATATAAGTGAAAACGCAGACTTTGCTCTGCAGCTCAGCTATAGCCGCTGTTTTGCATCTTCAGTCGATATCAGGCTTGTAACTGTAGAAGAACCTTTTTTGGTAATATACACTCCATTTTCATAAAGGTTCTATATAGAACCACATACAGCACAATCTTACATATACATATACACATACATATATACAGCACCGATCTGAAGAACCATTTCACCATGCAGAGAGCCATTTAAACATGACATCATGGTTCTAAATAGAGCCATTTCCTTTACTAAGGAACCCGTGAAGAGCCATCCTTTCGAAATGTATAGTAATTGTTTGATTTGAAGATGTTGCAGGTTTGCATTGCATAATAATATTAAATACAGTCATGATGTGAAATACTTACTCGAACAATCACAGCTTCTGAGTTTAGACTGAAGGCCAGAATCAGTAGGATTGTGGACAATAACATCTTCATCTTTTGTTTAGCCTGTAGTGCCTTTTCAAGTCGTCATGTCCTCTGCACTTTCTCACTCTCCTTTTAAAGGTTCCTTTCTTTTCCTTATACTCGTTTTATGGTCTTCACCCTAGTTAATGAACTGCAGTATGATTTACAACAGTGATGAAAACTATTGGTTTCTTGCTGTGAGAGAGACAAACAATGTGATTCAGCAGTTTACTGGACATTCTAGAGTTAAACTTTGATAACTGATTCATGGGGTGTCGGATTTGAGTTCTGGTCGGCTCCCCACACACAGTCCTGTGCAACAGTCAGAGACCACCTTTCATTGATTTGAGTTCCCGTCAATACTGCCATTAAGATATTCATTATAGGAGAAATTTCTGATGAGATTAGATGTGAGATTTGCATAAGGACGAGGAAATGCACAGGAAAGTAAGCAAAACATATGAGTTTCCAAAACTGGGAGTTCCGAAAGTTTTTAAAAGATAGAGAGGAACCTGAACTCCTAAGAACTTAATGCTACAGATGTGCAGCTGTTAAGAAGCTGTTACTGAAAAATGGAAATAGACTAAAAAGGAAGAACATTTACAATGGATTGTGCCAGAATACACGACCACAGAGCCTGGGACAGCAGAGCTGATGTGTGGTACCACTGAGATGGCAGCTGAAGCACAGGAGACCATGGAGTCTGCCAGAGGAGGAAAAAGACCATCTGTAGGATATTAAAGACAGATAAAGAGCAGAGGAGAAAGGAAACAGATGCAAAGAACCCTAGCACTGAACCCTGAACCCTACCAGGTGCAGCTTTATTGGGACCTGAACTGGACTGCAACTAGGACTGAAGCAGGCATGGTTGAAGGACTAGGATCAGGCTGCCAAAGCCTCCACCTCAGACTTCCCTCAGGCTGGAACCAGGACTGAATGGTAGAGGTACGTTGGATGTGAAGGCAACAGAGTGTCAGGAGCTGGAACAAACCAACAACCAAAACTAAGGTGCATGAACCAGGAACTGCTTGCCTTTGGTGACCAGAATGAAACCTTCACCAAGGCTACTAAGCAAGACAGGAGTGTATGTTGGCAAAGGTTGTGCAAATCATGCAAGAAAAACAACTGGTCATCATGCCACTTCTGGATGTCCTTGTCTACTAGACTGCTAAATTTAACCTGGAAAAGGGCTGTGAAGCAATGAATAGTCTTAGTTTCAGTATTCCTTTGCTCAGTACCCCATGAGCTACCCCAGTTATGAGTCCTAACTGTACATTAAGACATGATGATGGCTGTTTTTCAGGAAGAGGTGTTTCTACGAGATAGGCAAAACGAATGTCATAGGAGGAAATCCCTACATTGACTGGTAAACCTGTTGCATTTACTAGCAGGATGACTGTAAAGACAGGCACACCTGCTCCTGGAAGACTGGACAGCTTACCAGCAGCCTGTATGAATTTTCTGGAGAAGATGAGCTGCTCTATTATTCTAACAGCCCAAGCTAAACTTAACCATGAATCACTGTCTTTGCACATAGACAGATTCATGAAACCAGCAGACAAATCAGTACAGCATAAATCCATACAAGCACCCAAGGTCAGGACACAGAGGTACAAGGGACTAGATACTGGGATAAAAGGCTTGGGTCCTGGTAACATTAGTAAGACTTCACTAAACCTTAAGCAACTGAGGAGCCCTAATAAGTCAATGAAGGAGGAACAGCTGTGAGTGCTCCTGAGTACTTATTCACTGTACACTATCAGAAAAAAGTCACTGCGGTGGTACCCTTAAGTGTACCACCCTTAGGTGGTACATCTTCAGTACCTTTAGTTGGGGAACATAATTGTACGATAATCCACTGAAATTGGCCTTTTTTTGATAGATTCTCTGGGAATAACCTAATTAAGACATACAGTTGGACCTTAAAACCATTGCTGTACCTTTAAGGGTACATTTACACTGATATTAAAAACAGTACCTGCATAGTATCTTTTTTCTGAATGTCTCAGCATGTGGAATTAGGGCTTTCTGAGTGCTAGCATGTTTTCAATGAATATATACAAGAAGTACAATGCTGACTTTGTTTGATGCGTTGCATTATTTTCTGAGCGAGTGTGTACAACCCCATTTCCACAAAAGTTGGGATGCAAGATGTAAACAAAAAGAGAAGGCTGTGTGATTGAAACCCTATATTTTATTTGAAAACAATACAAAGGCAACATATTTAATAAAAGGCCTGGGTTCAATTCCCTGGCTGGACATTCCCTGGCTGGGTATGAGTTTGCATGTTCTCCCCATGTCTACATGAGTTTCCTCCGGGTGCTACAGGTTCCTAACACAGTCCAAAGACAAGCAGGCCATTTGGAGATACTAAATTACCCCTAGACGTGAGTGTGTGTGTGTGTGTGATTTTGTATGTCTGTGTGTTTGCACTATGATGGACTGGTGACCTGTCAAGGGTGTTTCCTGCCTTATGCCCAATTAGGGCACGGATAGGCACCACTTGTGACCCATGAGGATAAGCGACTTAGATGATGAATGAGTGAAAGAGGGTATTTCTTACAGGGGTGGGGAACTGCGGGTCATGTCCAGCACAGTTTGGTAATGTTTTTGCTCTAGCACACCAACCAAACCTGGTAATTAACTGTTGAGTTAAATCAGGTGTGCTTGAGTATGCAAATGATCATCAAACTGTGCAGGAATCCGGCGAGTTCCACACCCCTGGTTTTTGTCAGTGTTTCCTAGCACATTTTAGTGTTTGCCCCACTCCCAACACACCTGATCCAATTAATACGCTAATTAACGAGCCCTTTCTGAATTGAAATGGGTGAATTTGGGCAGGAAAACACAAAAATGTGTAGGGCAGGGTTGACCTGCAGGACCAGGGTTGAAACCACTGGTTAATAAGAGAGTGAAGCTGCTGGTTTAAAACTGCTTGGTTAATTAAGTGTTGTTACCCCAGGTTGAGTACTGCTCATGTAGTACAGGGGGAGCCTTTAGGAATGCTTGATATTTTCTTTATAAGGTGCTTACTGCAGTTCCTCTTGTATCTATAAAAATGTGAAATTATATTTGAACATTTTACCTATAAACAAGAAGATAATGCAACATTTCTGATCTCAGTTTAAAAGCCTAGCATAAAGGACTTATTTTTTATTTACTTATTTTTATTTTTTGCTTTATTCATTACATAAGCAGGTGTCACTAGCTTATGTAGTGAATTAAAGCATTTACACTAGATAATCAGATTCAATTTGGAGACATTTCAGCAAAATAGTTTATTATTTTGATGCATGTGCATGCATTCATATCATATTAAAGAGCACAGAGCTGTTTTCATGTCACCTCTGACAAAATGCATAGACAGCCATTTAGAATATGAACATGAGCCACTCTGTAGTCATGCCCCAGGCCTGGAAATCTGACGAAATTACATGACAGGGCTGAAGTCATGATTCAATATACAGCCAAATTTAAAAATTCAAAAACCCCTGGACAAATTATGTTTTGTAGATTTTTATAAGTGAAAATAGGTGAACACATTTTCTACAGAGGATAAAGTTAAATTTGTGGTTCACAATTTCTATTTATTTGCTAAGTTTGTTACTGTTTATTTTTCCCCCAATATGTTAAATTTCACAAAAAAGCAGTAGCTGTGTTACACTTTGCTGGAGTGCTCTCTGTGAGATTTGTACTTGTGAGATTTCACTTAGAAAATCAACCAAATGTAACTTGATTAAGTTTGTGTAGGACCTTATATTATAAAGGCACTTGTAAGTTATCATTCAATTAAGAAAGTATGTGTCTCTACCTGAGGTTTGTGAAATTAATGATATGTTTGGTAGTAAATTTGATAAGTTCGATCACCCTGGTGAAGTGTTTATGCAGCAAAATCAAAATCAGTGAAGTGTGTTCTTAGTGGGAGGCATTCATTTCATGTCAGTTTTACCACACAAATAAAAGAGCCTTTCATCATTAGCTTAAATGTCCTTAAATCCAATGATAGCACCATGTCCTTCTTCACGTAAGAGCCACTGATTTCCTTAGTTGGTGAAAATGGGTTTGTTGGCTATTCGCATCACTTTGTATGTGTTTAGACCAGGGGCATCAAATCCCGGTGTGAGGGCCTTCCTGTTAAAGCTGTAAAAGTTAAACAGCTGTCTGTCCTGAGACTCCAGTGAAACAGATGCAGTATTGACTTTCAGCTGACAGGGGTACTCCTTCTCAAACACCACCTGGAACACCCTGTCCTTTAAATAACTCAACTTCCAAGTCCTGTACTTCAGAGGCACCATTTCGTCCACCTCTGGTCCAAACTGCTGCATGGACAGCACCCCTTCTGACCCAGCTTTGATCTCATAGAAGGTAATATTGCTGTAAGTAAAATAGCCTACATAGGGAGCCGGATCAGGAGGAGGGATAAGGACGCGAGGTGCATCTCTGAAGGCACTCTCCATGGCAGGGATGAGGTAACTATAGGCCTTGGTCACAAGGTCCGTGTTGGCAGGCTTGGTCCCAGCCATCAAAATGACTAAGCCCAGCTTTAGACGTGGCACAAGAGAGAGAGAGGCCGAATAGCCGTCCAGATCTCCATCTTTACGGATAATCTGGTACTCCAGCTGATCATATACCTCCCAAGGTGTGCCCGTTTGGTTTGCGAAGTAGGTGCTGTCACAGTGGAAGAGAGGTGTCAGCATGGTCTTGAGGGTGTCGTCCCGGAGGACTCTGCGGTTGTATGCACCCAGCAGAACCATCACCAGCTTGGCCATGTCTGCGGCAGTGGAATACATCTGTCCAGAGGGCCGGTACCAGCCGAGGTCGTAGAGAGGCGCAGGCTGTCCACTCGAGTAAACGCCCACCGCCATCTGGCGCTCCATGTCTGAGGTGATGTCAAAACTGGTGTCCTCCATGCTTAATGGCTGGAGGATATTTTTGGCCACCCAGCTCTGATAATCGGTTCCTGTCACCTTTTCTGCCATAACATGTGCCAGCAGGGAGAAGGCCAGGTTACTGTAGTGGCATCTGGGGATAGAGAGGAGGAAGGGATGCCTGTGTCAGCGAAAGCGTACTCTAGTGTACTAGAGATCGAAGCTTGCAGAAAAAATATACCATTCCTAATTTACCACATCTGATCCAGCTAATCTAGTGTTTTCCAGAGCTTCTGAATGTTACAGCCAGGTGAGTAACTGTCAGTTAGGGTTGGAAATAAACTGTGCCAGAAGGTAGGTCCCACCTGAAACTCTGCATGTGTTGCTTGTACTTTCAAATGTTTAATTATAATTCCATGTTCATTGTTTATAATGGCCAAAGTTGAAGACTATGAAGGACCAAACATGCCAAATGAAAAAGAAATTAGTAAATAAATATATGAATAAATTGTATGGAGGACAAAATGTAGCAAAATAAAAAAATGAATGACTAATACATAAATATATATAACTGGTAACTTTACAGGATAAATGACTTTTGGACCAAATATATATATATATATATATATATATATATATATATATATATATATATATATATATATATATATATATATATACATGTATGTATGTATGTATGTACGTATGTGATTCATTTATTTATTATTTTAGATTGTTATATGTATGTATGTACTATTTAAACTTATTTAACTATTTTTAATTCTGTATTTCTTTGTTTTATTTTCAGTAAGCACAGACAATACAGAACTGCTGTGTCACACAGTCAGTGACTTACTTTGTTCCCGGGTCTGCCACAAGAACATCATCCTGTAATAAATCAACTGCAGCCTGAGTTTGGCCGTTCCAGAGCAGAGTGGTCCCTCTGAGCCGCCGGGGTAACCCTGCAGTCAGTGATACATTATCTTAGACAATGTGCAGTACTGGCAATAACTTCACTCAGGTATGTTAACAATGAATTGTCCTGTCCAAACATTTAATATAGCTGGAAAATAAAACTGCTAAATTTATCGCCTGGAGTCATTTCATTTTCACACCAATCTGGTCAGTACCATTACTGCTACCATGACAAGTAAGCACTTGCCCAGACTAAGCTCGCTGAATGTCTGTTAAGGACGTTGGCAGGCTAATTTTGAACCACATGCTGAACCAGTCTGAGAGGATCCTGTTCTGTAATGTATTTTCAGATGGCAGAGCTGATTACAGCAACCGCAGCGACTCCGCATTTAGAAACTAAATCTAATTACAGACCTCGGCTTTCACATTTGTACATTTATAGTAACTACAGCACACTTTTCTAATCAATTCAATGAGGTCAGTCGATTCTTTTGTGTATAGTGCTAAAATCTGTGTTAGGTAACAATTTTGTGGTCAGTATATGGCATTCAGTACTGTGTAAAAGTTCAAGACCACCCTTCATTTATTTGAATTCCAATCAAGTTATTTATTTTTCAGGAGATGTTTCTGAAGAAAAACAAGTATAAAATAAAATGGGACTTTTAACAAACATGCAAGACACTGGTTGACCACCACAACTGTCACCATCAGATAAATAGTGCTAAAGGCTTTGCTCTTTAAGAGATGGGAGAAAATCAAGCTCCTCTGAAAAATCCTGAAGTTTCTGTCCATCATACAACTCAGTGCTATGAGTCTAAAAGGATCTGTAGCTGTGAATAAGCTGCTACTGAGAAAAGGAAGTAGACAAAAAACAAGATGACTTGGAAGTGAAACAAAGAACTGCTGGTGTTCTCAGAACATTGGACTGGCCACCCCAGACCTCAACATTGCTGAATGTGTTTGGGATCACTTAATTCATGAGACGTAGAAAACTAGTAGACACACTGAATAGATCATTTTCTGTTAAACTGACGTTTTCTGCTTCTTTCTTGATGCTGACAAAAGAATGACTCATGCTTAATGTCTCTTTGGACTGGAAAGAAACGAATGGTGGTGTCTGATAGGGACTCATCAATATGAGAACTGTGGGCTCATGCTGATATCAGATATTTTTCATGTACATATCTGCCGATACTGATATATGAACATTTATGAAATGTAGAAAAACTAGATCCACTTGGATTAGTATTACAGAGAAATGTAACACTTGTTTGTAGAGAGTCAAAAAGGCAAGAAAATGAATAAAATGCACATATTTTAGCAAAGTATCCCAACCTCAACTAAATATTCAGCTCTTCTAGAGTACAATAAATATGTCATCAAGCATCAGTTTGAAAAATGAGTCAAATCAAAACACCTGGCTGATGCCAATAGCTTTTAAAGGCAGTTATCTGCCCATAACAACATGAGACTGATATTATAGCGTGTCCCTAATCTCTGATGCATACGGATACTACACTTAAACAAGGAATGCATTAATTAACTTGATTAACTTAATTGTGTATCATTGACACTGAAAAAAAAAATCAATACACATTTATTCTTCATTCTACATACTTACACCAATAATGGTGTTGATATAATATAAGTGATTTATGTGGAAATGATGTAAACATTTAAATAATGTAAATGCAATGTATTACATTGAATTCAATGCTTCATGTTTCAGTGTACAAACTAGTGTTTTTCCTGCTCTAACACACCTGCACCAACGTATCAAGTGAATATCAGCAAAATTTCAGGGTTTTAAAGCAAGAGAATACAAAACAATGCCATGCTAGGGTCCCTCACGACCATAATTCAGAAGTACTGGTGTAGGAAGCTCAGGACTGACCTGACAGCTGACTGGCCATCCTCCTGAGAGTGACAGAGGGACCATGGACCGGCATCTCGCTCCTGCTCCTGGATGCCTGACTATCTGCGAGAGGCTTCAGCTCCAGATCCCCCTCTTTCCCAAGAGGATTCTTTATGGTGAAATTCTTCACATACTTCCCCAGAGGGTCATCCAGAGATCCCACGTCGCCATCCTCCCACAGCTTATACAGCATCAAAGTGGGGAAGATCTTCGACAGACTGGCAATTCTGGAATGTTAAAATGTGTGAAACTGTGTGTTACAGGAATCGCACACACTCCAAAAATAACTAAAATCATACCAGTCGTTTTGTGTGATGTACTTAAAAATAGAGGTTGCTTAGAGGTTCATGGGTTGGAAAGGCTGAATATTCCTGGCCGTGTTATATTTTGTTTTGTGAAAATAAGCTAGAACATCCTCTACAGAGAATATAAGCATAAGTTTATAGCATTTTGCTGTAATTTTCAGCACAACATTGCTATATGTTTGTTAAACAAATTAGGCCCCCCCCCCCCCCCCCCCCCCAATATTAAATTCAGGAAACAAACCACAATTGTCCATTACAATGCAGAAGTGTGTTTGCTGTATACAGTATGTATCATATTTATTATCACAGCTACTGCCACTTACTGTATTTGTAAGAATTTAAACTTGTACATATTGCAAATTTCTCTTTTTTGTCTTAAATTATTAAAGTGTTAATTATTTTAAATAAATGGTTGCAACTGTAACAACTGCAATTTCCCACCGGGATCAAGTATTCTGATTCTGATTTTGATTCTGTAGAAGATTTACTTGATGTTTTTCCTTATTTTAACAATACATGTACATTAAAACGGTTGCCCACACTTTTGCTGTAACTGTAAATGGCCTGTTCGCTGCTGTCAGAGCAAGCCAAGTTTTTTCCAGGTAATTTTGAGCTATTTCTTTTGGCCCATTCACTACAAAATTTAAACACAATTTAAATGCCAACAGGCATTTTCAAATTTTGTCAAAAACTGAAAACCGACAAAAATGGAGATGCACTATATTTCCAAAAGTATTCACTCACCCATCCAAATAATTGAATTCAGGTGTTCCAAATCACTTCCATGGTCACAAGTGTATAAAACCAAGCACCTAGGCCTGCAGACTGCTTCTACACACATTTGTGAAAGAACGGGTCGCTCTCAGGAGCTCAGTGAGTCCCAGCATGGTACTGTGACAGGATGCCACCTGTACAACAAGTCCAGTCATGAAGTTTCCTCTCTACTAAATATTCCACAGTCAACTGTCAGTGGTATTATAACAAAGTGGAAGCGATTGTGAGCGACCGCAACTCGTAAAATGACAGCGCGATGTCAGCGGATGCTGAGGCACATAGCGCACAGATGTCGCCAACTTTCTGCAGAGTCAATTGCTACAGACCTCCAAATTTCATGTGGCCTTTAGATGAGCTCAAGAACAGTGTGGAGAGCTTCATGGAATGGGTTTCCATGACTGAGCAGTTGCATCCAAGTCTTACATCACTAAGCGCAATGCAAAGCATCGAAAGCAGTGTTGTAAAGCACCGCCACTGGACTCTAGCGTGGACTCTGGAGTGATGAATGACGCTTCTCCATCTGGCAATCCGATGGAGTCTGGGTTTGGAGGGGGAATTATGATGTGGGGTTGTTTTTCAGGAGTTGGGGCCTTAGTTCCAGTGAAACTCTTAATGCTTCAGCAGACCAAGAGATTTTGGACAATTTCATGCTCCCAACTTTGTGGGAAGCAGGTCCATAAAGACATGGATGAGCGAGTTTGGTGTGGAAGAACTTGACTGGCCTGCACACAGTCCTGACCTCAACCCGATAGAACACCTCTGTGATGAATTAGAGCGGAGACTGTAAGCCAGGCATTCTCATCCAACATCAGTGTCTGACCTCACAAATGCACTTCTGGAAGAACGGTCAAAAATTCCCATAAACACACTCCCAAACCTTGTGGAAAGCCTTCCCAGAAAAGTTAAAATGCTATATTAAATCCTGTGATTAAGAATGGGATCTCACTCAATTTCACATGTGTGAAGGCAGACAAGCGAATACTTCTGGAAATGTAGTGTATAAGGGTTTGTTCCGACAGCAGTGTTCTACAATATCACTCCAAAAAACTCTTTTAAGCACATCTATCTTTAAGAATGAATACACTACAGATGAACCCTGACATTTCTTGAAGTTTCTGGATCTTGTCTATAGCTGGATCAAAACTGTGCCACTGTTTAAGGTCATGAACTTCAAGTATTTTATGTCCTTGGTCCTAGACCCCCTGCCCTGCACATTTTAGTGTTTGTCCTACTCCTAATACAACTAATCCTCTTTCTGAGTTAAAGTAGGTGTGTTTGGACAGGAAAACACAAAAAATGTGTCAGACATGGATTTTCCAGGACCAGGGTTGGGAACCACCGGTTTAGCAAATGACAATAGAATATGAATCCATATGATGTACAGCAAAGCACACATGACAGCTAACTGAGTTCCCATACCTGTAAACTGTGTACTCATTTGGTGGAGGAGACATTGGGTCACTGGCATTTCTTCTACCAAAGTTTCCATTCCAGAGCACAGAGTCATTATATATGACGATGGCTGAGATCGCTGGCAGTCTTGTTGTGTCGATGCTATTCCTCAACAGAGCATCCACCTAGATAAGAATAGATTTATTACTGCATATCAATCTGATCATAATGCTTATCAAATGAGGCAGTCATGGGCTGGAGGTTAGGGATCCAGCCTTGTGACCGGAAGGTCGCCGGTTCGATCCCCAGAACCAACAGCACATGACTGAGGTGTCCTTGAGCAAGACACCTAACCCCCAACTGCTCCCCGGGCACTGCGGATTGGGCTGCCCACCGCTCCCCACTTCACAGATGGGTTAAATGTGGAGGTGAAATTTCCCCATTGTGGGACTAATAAGGGTCTCTTAATCTTAAATGTCATTGAACAAGCATAGAGTGTTTATTTACAGTATTGTACTGAGATTATATGAATTGTAATAAATCCCGTTCCTACTCTACAGGGCAACAAGGACTAATCTGGAAGATATTGATCCACACACTGTGAATCTGCTGAGATGTCTTTGTCATGTTTTAAAACAATATGGCCTGACCTTTTCGAGAGCCTCCATGAGGACAGGGATGGGGTGCTCCAGTGGTGCAGGCTCTGGGAAACGCGGGCATAGCTTCTCCTCTTTTACCTCTTGCATTATCGTTTCAGCCTCTGAAACAAACATGAAGAGATGTTTATTGTAAGAAGAGGAATCTGCAACGTCAAGAGGTGAAGGAAACAAGGCATTTAAGATGAAAGGCTCGAAGATTTCTATTCAGGACTGTGCAAAAGTCAGCTACACATCCTTTCAGATCCATGGCGCTGAGTTGTCTCCTCATAGTAACAGCATGGACAGAAACACATGGACTTGTTCAGATCTGGAGCAAGAGTGGAGCATTATCTGTTGTCTCTAAACAATGTACGCTTTAGATACATTTTATTCTAGTTTTGTTTATATTAAAAGCTTTGGTGGCCTACCAGGTCTTGCATGGTTGCCCAGTTCTCTGTGTCGACTAGAAATTAAATAAAATACAATTTGCACAGAGCTGTGTGGTGATTCACTCTGACTGTTGAATGTGTTAAACACACTACGCTGTCCTGTAAGTTCAATAATGCAGAAAATATCAGTTTTCTTACAGTACTCATATATCATAATCATATAAATGCCTTGTTTTTATCTACAGAACAACAGTGCTGAACTGTAATCAGGACATTCAGTCGTACTTTTTACTTTAGGCTGTTATCATAAAATATTACTATCACATTTACAGTTACATAATGCACTGTGGATGTGGAATGGAGTGGAACATTAGGGTGGGTACTCATCATAATGTAGTCTTTTATGTTCATTCTGCGCTCCCCTCCCCCAAAGTGATAATCAGGCTTTACAGTACAAAGTAATCTGTGAGCCACTATGTCAAGCTTTGTGTAATCCCCAGGCTTCCCCCGCAAACGATCAATTAAGCATAAGGAGATCAGAAAGCCAAATGTACAAATGTACTTGCAGGCATTAAGTGCAGTGTAAGCACCTTTTTCAAATGTCATGCTCCACTTCAAGCAAAGCGAAGTCCATATTTCCCACCGAGAGCGAATATGACTTTCGAAATAAGATACAAACATGAATATTATGGAACTATTTCTGATGTGGACAATAACTTTTACTCCCTTACCTGGTTTGGCTTTGGGAAGCCTGTACTGCCAAATGAAACAGCCAGTCATGACAAGAGACAGCAGCAAGAAGAAGACCATGCCTAGTTTAGTCCACTTCACCTTCATATTGGTAGACGGATGTATGTCCACTGGTCTGGCAGGCCAAAGTTAAAAAGAGAGACTATGTTATGCCACATCACTAACTTCTTCACTCCTGCAATGGTAACATTGTCAGGAATGAGCTATATTCCACAAGCCAGTGATGCTCAGCCAATGATGCTCAGTTTATTTCAAGAACAACGTATTTTAACATGGGAAGCTCCATCCAAAGAAATGCTACAATTAGTATATTACACCATTAAAAACATGATTCTTCAATGGTTCCTCAGTAAAGGCAGTGGTTCTATATTGAACCACACATGCTTAAATGGTTCTTTGCATGGTGAAATGGTTCTTCAGATTGATGGAGCATATCGTCACTGTCCAAAGAAAAGCAAGTATCTCCAAAATACTAATTTCACAGGAGAGAGCAAAAACACTCTTACCTTACAATGTAATTCAATGGAAAGAGATTTTATTCTAAGCAATTTTGGAGCATTTCTATTGGTCCAATCATCATGAAACTTTCACACAATACAAAGGACAGAGAAGGAACTTGAATGATGCAAAAAAGTAAAAATCGCAAAAAATTAAGATGCATGTTTTTCATTGGACAGTGATGATATATTGTATATGGTTTTATATAACTTTTTTTTTTGGAAACGGTTCTATATAGCACCAAAAAGGGTTCTTCTATTGTTACAAACTTGACATCATACCAATAACAGAAGCCTTATTGGTGCTATACAGGCCCTTTTCAAAAAGCTTTCGTATAGAACCAGACACAACATATTCTCCGTTGATCTAAAGAACCATTTCACCATGCAAAGAATCATTTAGCCTGGAAAAACCAACCATTTTTAAGTGTCACAGGTTAGATCATTATATCAATGTATCTTACCTTAAAGTGTGTTCTGCCAAGGCGCTCAAAAAAAGAGGTTACGCCTCATCATGCAGTTCTCCTCAGTTGTATCTTACCAGACAATTCCACCACTCAGACATTCTCATACTCAGGCAATATCATTCCAGCTTGCAGGCGAGAGACTCAACCTGCATTGACTATTTGCTCACCAGTTGTGGTGTAATCCCAACCTTTCCCTGTCCTCTCAGTGTTAGTCCCACCAACTGTAGGCCTGCACGTCATAATCTGGAGATATCCTCCTCTAACGCCTGAGGGGAATTCTTTTTACAATTACAATTCTACCTATCCAGTGCACCATCGGATGGCTTAGGCATATATAAATGTTTAATACACTCACACACGCTGCGTATTCTGAGTGAAAAATAATAACCTGTGTCACATGGGTCTTTTTACCCCAGCAACAACAAGCTAACAGTTGGTGTGCTGATTGAGAGATCAGACGCTGCTGTTGCTGACCATGTTCTTAACTAAAGTACAGCATATTACAGGGGTGATGTGGGGATGTGACATCATGTAGACAACTACAGAACAACACAATTCCTACTTTCAGATCAATTTGGTTCTTTGTGGCCTGAAAGTGCACCAACAATGGTCAGACTTCATCAACCCCTTAAAATCCCAGGCTTATTTCATACTAAAGCTTATTATTCAGTAACTACAAGGACTTCCGTGCAAACTGGTTGAGTTGTTCTTAGGTTGTAGAAGTGTGTCATGCAATTTTGGGCCCTGGCCATTCAAGGGGTTAATAAGAAGTTACTTCATGAGTTGCAACTTGTTGACTTTGTTGATTTGCTAGAGCAAAATATTATGCCACATCAGACTTTAGTTGTGCTGGAATATCTTCTAGAGTTGCAGCTAATGCTTCACTATTGCATCATTATATGTGTTCAATTCAGTTCCATTTTAATGAACTTTAATGAATTTAGGCACTTTTTATAATGGACCCTGTTTCTATGCAGCTTTACAAGCAAGGCCAAGGTGATAGTGGCAAGGAAAACTCATAAGAGTAAGAGAAAGAAAGGCAGAAAAGATTCAAAACTCAGTAGGGGAGTATGTTCTCCTCTGTTCATCACTGGACAGCAAGAACAATTACACAACAGTACAACACTGCAGTACTTATACTGTAAAATCTCTTGTTTATTTGGCTAATGTGTCTATATTATATATTGGCATGGTCACACTTTACATTAAGTGTATCTAATAACTATGTTACAAATTAACAATACATGCAATAACAATGTAGCTATTAGTGATTAATTTACCATTACATATTGATTACAATTGTACAGCTTATGCAAATACATGTCTAGTTGCACCAGTATGCATGTAATTACATACATATTTTACCTTGACAGTTGTAACAGCGTGTCAAAAATGAATAGAAAAAAGTGCCCTGATTTACATTAACAGAAAAGAATGTGTTTGTCTTTCCCTGTAAAGTTACCATTTTTAGACATTGACATTCTTAGACATATTTTATATTATATTTCTCTTATGTAATTACTTGCTAGCAAAATGACAAGGATGCATTTGTATGCCATTAATCAACAAGACTTTTTTGATCATAATAGGAGGGGTGTGATGAAAGTACGCCGCATTTAGCTAGCTGTGGCTCGTGTTGTGGGGTGGTAACTAAGCCATTCTTCAACCCATTCTGTAATGTGACAGTATTTACACAGTAACTTGAATGAAAATGTGTTGTGTAGGCCTAATACTACCAAAATACTACAAATCAATATCTAGAACACACACACACACACACACACACCTTTTAAGCAGCTTATCCTTCTTTGTCACGGGGGATGCTGGAGTCTGTCCCAGCTGTCATCATGCACAAGGCAGGAAACACCCTGGACAGGTCACCAGTCCATCACAGGACAGACAGACAGACATATACATTCACTCACACACTCACACCTAGGGGCAATCTAGCATGTCCAATTGGCCTGACTGCATGTCTTTGGACTGTTTCGACAGAATGCAGACACAGGGAGAACATGCAAACTCCACAAGGGACACTGGTCACCTTGGCCAGGGAAGACCCTTCTTGCTGTGAGGTGACAGCGCTACCCATCATACCACCATACTGCCAATATCTAGAATACCTAGAATACATAATAAAAGGGACTGTTCACTTAATTGAAAGTGTAACTTCTGCATAGTTAATGTCAAATATTTGTGTTATAAAACTGTAGCTTGGCCAGATCTCCTGGATTAACAGCAATGTCAGAGTGCCTACGTAAAGATAGATGTTGGGGAAGTTGGGGTTTCTTGTGCAGACGCAGTGTAAGCACTTTCATGATGTAGCTAATCACATTTCTCCTGTTACAAACAGAAAAACGGCATGTCAGTCTACACATGTGTAATTACACAGGAGAAAACATACAGTTACAATTCTCAAGAGACTGAGTAAAAGCTTTAGTTGATAAAAGTAAACTGAATAACTGAGTAAAAGCTTTAGTAGTTGTGTTGTTGTTGCTTGTATTGTTAATGTGTAATTACACAGTTATAAGAGACACAATATAGGGGGGGGGGCCCTAGTTTTTACTGCTAATTGAACAAAATTGAAAAAAATGTTCATTAAAATATTAACCAGCACAGTCTGGTCTACCTCAGTCTTAGAAATAAATAAAATTGTAATTTTGTATTTGTTGGCATGTTGATTTCAATTAATGATGCTCACAAAGAGTCTACCATTTTGAGGACAATGAGATAACAGGCTTTCTGCAGTTACATTCTCTCCCACCACATTGCTCAGAAGACAGAAAATGCCAGCACCCATCCGCATGCCAGCACCCATCCTCCAAGCCTGGCAGCATCATATGATGGGGTTGTCCAGCTGGCAGCTAGCAATGACCAAAATCAGGGGAAAAAGAAAAGATTGAATTTTGAAATTTTCAGATGCAGAAAACATTGTTGTCTCTCAGAAAGGTCATTAACTTGGGCAAATGCTTTATCACCACATGATAATAATGATCATATCTTTGTTCATAGAGCACTTTTCATGCTGGTGGCAGCTCAACAGATCCACAGTTCAGAACCATAATAACAGAAATAGGCCTCTCCATGTTTTCTGTATTGTACAGAAGACCAGAGCTGCAGAGCTAAGATTATGTGTTGGCCATAAACAGACATTCTGTGAGGTAAGCAGGTGCTTTAAGGTCATCTAGTGGCAGAATTTTAAGTGTATCCTAAAAGACACAGGTAGCCTGTGCAGTTCCTTTAAAATGGGAATGATATGATCTCTCTTTGTTGAGACAAACACCCACATTCCCTCATCTCCTTTCCAAAAATGCTTCTTTAAAAATGGGCCATTGAAAGATAACTTGGTGAGTGTGAAGTGCAGCTTCTATGGTATTGCTCCAAAAAACCTTTCACAGTTCTTTTCTGGTTTGTGGTTCTGTTTCGCACCAGTATTTTTAAAAGTGCACAGAAAAAATATTTTCACTTTTATTTATAATTACAGTTGTTTGCTTTTTTAAATTTTTTTATTTTTTAAAGTGGTGCACCATGACCAAAAGACCAGAAGTAATATGATAAATTAAGTAATTATAAACTCCTGCCTCTGTTCTGCTGTTTTCGGAAGAAAACTCTGCACCTTCAAAATAGTAACTTTACAAGAGAAGGAAAAAACATACTTTGCTTTTAATGTAAGTCAATGGAACCAAACTTTTTTCCAAGTAATTATGGGCCATTTCTTTCAGTCCATTCATCTTGAAGTTTATACACTATGTAAAGGAGAAGAGGTATTTTCAAATTATGTAAAACAAAAAAAGAAAAATATTAAAAATGAAGGTTTTCTTCCAAAAGCAGTGATATGGGCCTAAGGGAAGCACAGTGGCTTAAGAGAATTTTTGGACTAAACTAAGAAGCTGAGTTAGCTGAACTCCAACACTCAGTCAGCAAATCTGTGATGTGTGTTATTTATTATTATTTTAACAACAAATAAGCATAAATGTTGGAGGTGATTGTTTGAGATGAGTTTTAATGGGAATTCCAGATTTGAGAAAAAATGCATATGAAGTCACAACCTGATACCTTTAAAGTAGCAGATGGATGAGGAAAGCACAAAATGAAACACGACCTGGCATTCGCAGAAAAAATCTCTTCTTATAGATAAACACATTGCTCTTCTCCAGTTTCTTTATCTTATAAAGAAAGAAAGAATGTGTCAGGTATGACATAGAATCCGTGCCTGTCCTACATTTCATAAGCCACCTGCCTGTTTTTAAAGACACTGCTGTCTGTGCTTCTGTCTGCACTCAGCTCTGCTGTAAACAGATGGCGGCAGATTGAATTATTTACAGGAGCTGTAAATCAAGAGGTAATCAGCCTGAAAGAAAACTGTCTCTGTTTTCTCTTTTTATCATTTATAAGCATCAATCTCAATTGTTTTTGCAGCTCCAACTTTTTTTGTAATGTTAATATCCATGATTGATGAGCCTGAAGAATCTTTTTTTCAGAGTTTATTGCAAAGCAAGAGTAAGAAGTTAGTCTTTTGTAGGTTTTACATTTTGTAGGGTTTAGTCTCTCTCTCTCTGTCACTCTGTCTCTCTCTGTCACTCTGTCTCTCTCTGTCACCATTGACTTTATATATACATGTACATATTTATGTGTATGGGTGAATGTATATATATATACTGAATGCAGTGATGTGCAAATCATTGACACCCAATATTTACTATAAAGTACTATAGACATATCAAATGTTGAAATTATGTTTTTATTATATTATTTTTTTTTTTTTATTTTGAATTTTATGCCAACAACATGCCTCAAAAAAGTTGGGACAGGGCAACAAAAGACTGGTAAAGTGACTGGGTATGAAAAGAGCCTCCCAGAGAAGCTTTCAGAAGTAAAGACGTGGAGGTGTTCACCACTCTGTGAAAAACCATGTGGGCAATTAGTGCAACAATTCAAGAATAATGTTATTCAATGTAAAATAGCAAAGAACTTGTGGATTTTATCATCTACAGTACATAATATCATTCACTGCATGCACTGCATGAAAATCAGACGTGGTTCTCTAGTGTAAATCATTGCATGGGCTCAGGAACGCTTCTGAAAACCACTATCTGTGAAGACAGTGCAGTTCATCGCTGCATCCACAAATGCAAGTTTAAACTCTGGCATGCAGGGAAGAAACTATGTGTAAACAGGTTTCAGAAATGCTGATGCTTTTTCTGGGCCCAAACGCATTTAAGTGGAAAAGTGTCGTCTGGTCCGAAGAATCAAAAAAGTATGTGATGGTATGTGGTTGCATTAGTGCACGAGGCATGGGTGACCTGAACATCTGTGAAAGCACCATTAATGCTTAATGACATACAAGTTTTGGAGCAACATATTCTGCCATTCAGACAGCGTCTTTTTTCATGGAATGGCTTGTTTATTTGATCAATCCACATTCTGCACATATTACAACATCACTCTGTAGTAAATCCCTGCTCTCCTGCTTTTTATGAATCATGTTGCTGACATCAAATTCAAATATAAATATAAAAAAATACAATAAAATTGGTTAGTTTCAGCATTTGATATGTTGTTTTTACTAGTTGTATTATTATGTCTGTGTATCTCTGTCTCTCTGTCTCTCTCTCTCTCTCTCTCTCCATATATATATATATATATATATATATATATATATATATATATATATATATATATATATATATATATATATATGTGTGTGTGTGTGTGTGTGCATGTGTATAGATAGATAGATAGATACATAAATACATCCCCTTTTCTTTGTTTAATTTCATGCACTGCTGCCTGTTGAACAGTGTGCTTATGGTTGATCAAAATAAGACCAGACACTTATGCGCCCTTGCTTTGCTCCCTTTTTATCAAATAGCACAAGAGGGCAGCAGATTCTCCCAGATATTTTTCTTTTATTTTTACAGTTGGGTAAGAATTTTGATATTTCCAGTCAAATAACCATGTTTTATTGTTTTTCTATTTTCTACGTCAGTTCTAAGTACGTTACACATGGTCTACAGAGAACATACTTACATGTGGCATTTTTCTGCTAATTGTAATGCACAAATGAATTTTTAGAGTTTATGTACTCTATATAACAAACATCATTAATTTACAATGAATATAAATAATATTAATTTATATATCTGAACAGAGCAAAATCATAAAATCTATTCAAATCAATCAGTTAATGTATTTGTGTTATGAAATGTTTATTTCAGTCAGCCCCAAACCAAAAAGCTACCTCTTAATATAACGTCCTGTTTGCTATCTTGGAGCTCCTGTTTCTGAAGCTTCATTGTAGCAGTGTGAAGCATAAAAGTGTGTCAGAATTTATATTTTGCTTGCATGAAAGCCAATTCTACAATGAAACACACACGAAATTACAGCCACGAAAATGGGCTTCACTGACTGCCAACCACTTGTTTGGCTGACC
Organism: Pygocentrus nattereri; assembly: GCF_015220715.1. Classification (NCBI taxonomy): domain Eukaryota; kingdom Metazoa; phylum Chordata; class Actinopteri; order Characiformes; family Serrasalmidae; genus Pygocentrus; species Pygocentrus nattereri. The sequence goes on from NC_051219.1 coordinate 36,780,728, forward strand.
TACTCATTTCATATTGTAGTCCCTGTTTTGAAAGGAAACAGAACGCCAGGTCTCCAGCGCCATGGCGTCCACCGCATGCCTGTCCAAGTCATCAGTGCCTGCGTTTGTCAAAAAGGTTTATGCGTACACCAAACACATGGACGTTTGGCATTCTTATTATAATTACACTCCTGCTTGCAGGCAGTTGTACACCTTCTCATATCCTCAGAACCTTGCCTCTTCTTTGGAAATGAAAAGGTTTCTGTTGTATCGCCGGGTGATTAATGAGCAGCACAGCAAATTTTGTCACTTCCAAATGGATGGTCTCCTCAGTGGCTCAGCGCTGGCCACCAAAGAGGGCACTGATAGCGACCAGGCATACTTTCCTTTTCTTCTTTTTTTAGTGACTCTTCATTTCTCCCCATTTCCGTCCTTGCCTCTGACCCGGCCCAACCTTTAAGGCTCTGAGGGTGCTGTGCAGCCGTCTATATCGCTTGCTATTTCCAGGGCCTTATTCACAGAGGGGCATGTCCATGCTCCAGATATTAAATTACTCATGAAATATTTGCTTGTCCTCCAGGCTTTGTGGCAGTCTTAACAGAAAACTCCGCCAAGACCCGGAAATGTCAGAGGGAGCAAACTTGTGTCACCCCTGAGTGCAAGGTCAATTTTTCCAATTTAGATCAACAGCATTAGAAAGACAGCCACATATCACTGTGCGTTAATATCAAGGGCCTGTATATGGCGGGACAGGGTTGGGCGTCATGTTTGTTTCTCCTCACAGAGAAAAGATTTTTCATGTTTTATTTTTCAGTCTTAAAACCTATTTATTTATTTAATGTGTGGTCTTTAGTCTTTCTGAACCCACTGAACCCCTTTTTTCACAGCAGCCACAAAATAGCATAAATGAGCGTATATGCTAGCATAGCCTAGCATGCACAAGCTATGCTCATATATGCTAGGCTATCCAGTAATCTGCTATTATGTCAAAGTATGTTACATCCTCCTTCACGCTCCACATGTTGCTGTTGTCGGAACAACAAAACCTCGTATCTCCAAAATGGTAGCTTTACAGGAGAACGAAAAAACCTACTTTACTTTTAATGTAAGTCAATGGAACCAGACTTTTTTCCAAGTCATTATGGGCCGTTTCCTTTATTGCATTCATCGTGAAATTTACACCCAATATAAAGGGTAACATTTATTTTCAAATTGTGTCAAAAATGAAAAACGTCAACAATGGAGATATGAGGTTTTTACCAAACAACAGCGATATTCTTCGATACTGTCTACTGCATGCGCTCTGTTTTGTATTTATGGCTTTTTTTTGTATTTATGGCTATTTATGGTTTTGGCTTTATTGTGTTTATTGCACTGTATTGTCTGCACTGTGTATATTGTATTGTTTTGCAATACAAGAGATAAGTTAATTTGTTTCACTGTGTACTTGTGTAACACCGGTGAGCTCAGATAAGCGACTTTTATTAAGGGCAAATCCAGGATCATGGCCAAATCGATCCAGGTTCAAATAGCTGATACGGAGATCAGGAGGGACAGACATGACAAAATGAACACAGAACCTCAAACAAGAACCAAACACCATGAGAATACAAAACACCCAACACAATCAAACATCCAAACAACACAAAGACTAGCAAAACAAAGGCCAAACATGGGGCTTATAAAACACAGGGATAACGAGGGGCAGGCGGGAAACAGGTGCCGACAATCAGGGGCAGAGTCACAAAACAAGGGGCCGGACTAGGAAACCAAAACAAAGAGCACATGGACTAGACCCAAACAACCGCACATGGACCGGACTGGGAGGGGCCAATCGTGACAACATGTATATAGCTAAATTGACAAAAAGTCTCTTGAACTTGAAACATGTATTTCCTCCTGTTTTGAAGAGTTTTTGTACTTTACACTTTTCTTCAATTATGTTGATAGAATATATTGATGGAATTTTGTTTAAATCATAAAACCAGAAACTGGATTTTCATCTTTGCAGCAGCCAACTTAATATCTATAAAAGTGCTTTAACTGTGTTTGATAACTGTGCATAATTTACATATATCAAGAAAGCTGCTTGTGCTGCTGTTTTAGCTCAGCATCGCTTTCTATGTAGATAGGTGTGTAGTATTTTCATAACTGGGGTTCTCTCTTCTGTCTCTCCTATTTTACTGCTTATTGCTCGCTAACAGCTCAATGCAACGTCACAACATTTCACACACAGTGAGCCAACAGTGTCTTAGTTAACCTGATAACAGTTCATGGAGAAAATATTTTATTTTATCATATGCATTAAAATATCTGAGTCAGTTTTTGACCCCTAGTGGGAGAAAGAGGCAACTAATAGAGTTATGCAATATTTATAGACTTACCTGTGGATATAGATCCACATATACTGCAGTTTGCATAGTTTTTAAACATATTAATCAATGGCATTAATGAGGTGCTGATGAATTACCCCCTACTGCCATGCCCAGAACATGAGCGACCTTTCCTAAAGATCAGAAAGACAGAGAGTTTTAAACATCAAATGACACATTCAGATGTACTGGCCTCCTCCATGTAGCAGTGTTTGGTGTGAGAAAACAAGCCAATTACGCTGCACACTGCATAAAATATTTATAGGCCTCTAAGGTTTTAACAGATTTACACTCAGTTACAGTGAATGTGAATCAGAAATCACAAGTAATAAAAAGATAATGTTGTTATATAAGAATAATATCTTAATTTATAGAGCACCTTTCACACCGATGGCAGCTCAGAGTGTTTTACAAACAGGCGATAATGTTCAGTAACAGACAAGACAATGACGGATCACATGAAAAAGAAATACCAAAGAGACTTAGAATTTGAATTAAACACTTAGTTGAATGTTTTTTAAACGTGTGATCTGAGTTCCTCAGTTTTGAAGCATAACTGAAAGAGGCCCCTCAATGTTTTCTGTGTTTTACAGTAGGAGTTTGCAGAAGGTCAGTAACTGTAGATCTAAGATCACGTACTGGAACATAAACAGACAGACATTCAGTGATGTAAGCAGGAGCTTTAAGGTCGTTTGGAGCTTTAAAAACTAACAGTAGAAATTGTTTCAAAACAGGAGTGATATGATCTCTCTTTTTGTTTTTCTTAGGATCTGTTCTGCTGCATTTTGTTGTAGAGGAGATATTATTTTCTTAGGAAGCCCAGCAAGATAAACGTGAAAGTAATCAACTCTGCCTGTGACAAATGCGTGAACAAGTTTCACTGTGTCACTCTGAGATAGAAAAGACTGAACTTTAGCGATATTTCTCAAATGATAACAAGCTTCTTTAGTGACTTTTTACATGTGGAGAAAAAGCAGAGCTCAGAGTCTAAGCAGCTTTCTCTGAGTTTTAGTACCAAAGATGAATATTTCAGTTTTTTCATGATTTAGTTACAGAAAATTTTGTGACATCCGCTAAAAATATCTGATGCACAGCTGGTAAGCCTGTCTAGAGAGTCTTGAGCATCAGAAGCAATCAGAATGTATAACTGCATTTCATCTGTACAGCTTTGAAAATTGATGATATTTTATGGACCTCATAACTTTTTTTACATTTTTAATTGCTTCAGATATCAATCATGATTATATGACTAAAGACTACACAGAAAACATCTGTGTACACACACAATTTATGACTTGTGATTTTAAGAAGACATGAAGATAACAGGACGGACAAGGACATGACAGGCTGGACTGGGATATCACAGGATGGACAAGAACATTTGATGTTTACAGAAGTGGCAGTAGTTTTGTTAATAGTGTGTCTATAATAAATAGCTGAACTTATATGTGACTGTGGAGAGTGGCATTGGGTGTGTGAGTGAGTGACTGAATTTATTTGCATATTGGTCATACTTACTCTTAAAGTACCCTTGTTGCACAGTGACAGGAGGTAAAACCTTTAAAATCTTTCAAAAACAGTTTTCCTCTTTTAACTTCAGTAGTTTAGCAGGTAATCAGAACTACTATTTTATTTGAAAAAAAACAAAACAAACCACAACATAAAAACAACAATAAAATGTACACTATATTGCCAAAAGTATTCACTCATCCATCCAAATCATTGAATTTAGGTGTTTCTATCACTTCCATGGCCACAGGTGTATAAAACCAAGCACCTAGGCCTGCAGACTGCTTGTACAAACATTAGTGAAAGAATGGGTCACTCTCAGGAGCTCAGTGAATTCCAGTGTGGTACCGGGATCGGACGCCACCTGTGCAACAAGTCCAGTTGTGAAATGTCCTCACTATTAAATATTCCACAGTCAACTGGTGGTATTATAACAAAGTGGAAGCGATTGGACTATGTAAAATGTCAGCGGATGCTTAGGTGTATAGTGTGCAGAGGTCGGCAACTTTCTGCAGAGTCAATCGCTACAGACCTCCCAACGTCATGTGGCTTTCAGTTAAGCTCAAGATCAGTGTAGAGAGCTTCATGGAATGGGTTTCCATGGCCAAGTAGCTGCATCCAAGCCTTGCATCACCAAGCACAATGCAGAGTGTTGAATGCAGTGGGATAAAGCATTGCCACTGGACTCTAGAGCAGTGGAGACGTGTTCTCTGGAGTGATGAATCATGTTTCTGGCAATCTGACGGTTTGGCGGTTGCCAGAACAGTACTTGTCTGACTGCATTGTGCCAAGTGTAAAGTTTGGTAAAGGTGGGATTATGGTGTGTGGAAAGCCTTCCCAGAAGAGCTGAAACTGTTATAGCTGCAAAGGGTGGGCCGACATCATATTAAACCCTATGAATTAAGAATGGGATGTCACTCAAGTTCATATGCGTGTGAAGGTAGACGAGCGAATATATTGGAAATATAGTGTATATGTCAAGTTGATCGTGCATGCTTTCATCCTCTCAAGGTAAGATTCACGATAAGGTGGACAATGACAGGGTGGACAGGGTGGACAGCATTTGACATGGTTGACCTACAGTTGCAAACATGTTGAAATGTTCAGGATAACTTTGTTTTGATTCAAATATAAATTTTGATATTTTAAAATTGTTTTCGTTAACTTGATATTTCATCACAGCAAGGTGGACATCTTAAGCTAAGAACTGAGACAATTTGAGAAATGTTGTGTGAAATTAACTATAGAGTTACTGAACATGCAGCAGGCGCCCTGAGTCCACTGAAGATGATCCATATAAAGGTCTTGATGTTACTGATGTTAACGGTCACTTTCTTAAAGCAGCAAGAAAATTTAAGTTATTTAAGTACTTAAAATCATTCATGGGTCATTCAGCCATGCAGCACCTCAGACAATGCAAAATCCCCATTAATCTCAATATAGAAGAAAATGGTATAAAATGTACAAAATGAATTTTAAAGTGAAGGTTAATATTTCTTTATATTAATATGGTGTTCATTAGGAGCAAAACTTGGAAAATTTTTACAATGTTTGTATTACATTTCACCTTCCATACTAGGGATACCAAAGGCACATTATATAGATATTGAGTCATAGTTTGTAAATGTTTAATCATTTTCATGTAGAAAAATGTATTCACTTTCTCTACACAGAACAACATACAATATTTCCCTGTTGTCGTGTTTTTGAGCACTTCTGAACTCCAGCTACGGGACTTTCATTCAGCCAGTAGGCTGATCAGCTCACCAACCAATCAGCACTCAGTAACAGTCATACTTTTCACTGTAGAAGAATGGAAAGATACTGCTTTTGTTTCCCTGATGTGTTAATTGAATACATCGTTCTTCTTTCCAATATTGAAAAAAGTTCCTGAGTAAATGGCTAAGAACATATTTAACACTTCAAAAGTTTTGCAGAACATGCTTGAAACTTCTAATGTCCTGCAGTTTTTTATATAGCAAATGAGAGAAATAGGAAGCAGCAGAAAGTGGCTCTGAAGATTCGCAGCTCAGTGCCAAAGCTAGTAACATGCAGACTTATGATGGTTCTGCGTTAAGCTAAACATTATCTGAGTTAATGTATTTGCTAAATGCTAGGATTTAATATGATGTCTAACAATAAATAATGCCACATACCAATGTCAAGATCTGTTAGCTAGCTAGCTTGTTAACTAACATTATGTGAGTATCATGTTAGTGGTTCGTATTTTAGCTGCTAACAATTAGCTTGATAAATTGTCCAGATTAAGAAGATTAAAGACTGTAAAGCGATTACATTTGTGATTAAAAACATTCTATGTAAAAATATATGATTGAAGTAATGTACATGTAACCATGCCCTCATTTGTATTGTCAGAGTTTCTATTAGTCCTCATGTAAAAAGACCATGAGTCCAGTTAGTTATATAGCCAATGCTCTACTGATTTACTCCAGTGTCCAGTGCTTTAGCATTTACTCGTCTGAATGGTGCATCGTCTTAGCTCAAACCTCTTTATTGGATAATAAAATCTGTCACTTTACTGCTCAGTGGCTAAATGGTTTCTCTGGTTAAATATATGTCAACATGGTTCCTAGAATCCATTTCTTGCTTTAAAAATGGTCTACATTCATATTTTGTCTATGTTGTCTGTTGTAAAACCTATTTATTTTTGAAAACTAACATTAATGTTTTCAAATGTACTCTTCTCTGAGCTTCTAAATGCTGCAGATGCTATCAGATGGAATAGCCTGAAAGATGCCCCACTCATGAATTGTTATGGCTGATTCAGCTTCATTAACTTTTAATCCAAAACTTGAACTTTATGGGGTAAATCCACACATTAAACACTCCAGCACATTTCCAGTACTTTTACTTAGACAATAGTAATATAAACATTTTTTTTGCTGGCATTTTATTGAAAGTAAGAGGCTACTGGCTATTTAGTCATGCAAAATTATGCTATGACATTTTGGTGCAAGTGCTACAGCGTCATTGAAATACACTACACAGACTTACTGGCCTCGCATTATTTACAGCATAAAACTCTGTAAAAACATGTAAATAAGTAAGTAGTAGCTAATTCATAGTAACTTTAATCCATAAGAATAGTCAATGAAGAATATGCTTATAGTTTAAATGGTCAAAAAGGACACTTTGTCCAAAATATTTCCAGCTGTGGAACCACCTTTATCTTTACCCATTAGGAATATGCTTGCTTACCTCCCCTGTTGTCTGTGATGGTGATCTCGGCTATCCCCTGAGCCCTGCCCCCTGTCGGCCACCCAAACAACAACGTAAACAAACATTTATCTGTGCTGTTGGCTGCATGCTGAAGGGGACTGGTCCACTTCCCTGTGATGACGTGACTCAGCGCTGGACGCTGCAGCTCCCTTGAGCGTCACATATGAGCGTGAGTACTGTGTCCACTTTATACTCACTTTTCCAGGGCATCACCATCACCACCGGCATGAGCAGCCTGGCCCATAATAACAATAACAAATATAGTTTTCTTTATAAAGTTCCAAGAATATTTTAGAATGCAAAAATAAAAAATATTTTTTTTAAAAATCATCTGAAAATTAAAACACGTGCTTGTACCATGGCAAGAGAGGAACGACAGAGATATACAATATATGAGAGGCTATGAAAGTAATAGAATAATCAAATCACAAACTACTAGAATCAGTTCACTTGCTGCTCTGAATACTAATTCTCAGTTGTTCATCAGCTGTATGTCTTCTACTATACTTTATATATTAATAGCTATTAAAGAACATTGTAAATGACTGTCATTACAAGTGCAAAATAATCAATAATTTCTCATTTGCACAAATGTCGTTACTTTGCGTGTGCACTAATGCACGGATTAGTCACTGATATAAGCCAGAATAGAAACCCGTTTCATGGTTCAATTCGTGACCCACAAGTCAAGACAGATTAGACTTGATTGGGTTGTTGGTGCCATATGTGACCTACAATCTGTGCTCCGCTTGCATTAGTAGACAGGAGGGTCGCTGATCTCCCTGGGCAAAGGTTTCCATGGGAACGACCCCCGATCCTCTAGTCTGCTGTTTTTCAGCCCTCACTCATCTTGAGGCTGAATTATCCTAGATTCCTTTATGTCAGTTCCATATTCTTCTGCTCTATTTCCCCCCTCTCTCTATCTCTCTCTCTCTCCCTCTCTCTCCCACTCTCTCTCACTCTGCCTGCCTAGTTTGTCCCTGGTTTGCAGCCACCTCTTGCTCATAGCTTTTCTCTGATGCCTTGGCATGGTGTATATTCTTGATCTACTTTTACAATGAGTCATCCTGATTTTTGCTCCCAGTTTCACACCAGGCTCGGCCACACAGAGCCATATAAAGTACTTTTCTGCGAGGAAAAAAAAACAATGTGTCTTAGCTGAGAAAGAGACCTTTGTGCACTGCTTTTTTGGTGTTTTGTTTGTTTCATGTTTTGTTTCTGTTTCATAACAGCCTCAGGTATGACTCATATTCCAAAGCAGAGAATTGGCCCATGCAAATATAACTGTTACTGTGGAGTGAGATTCCCATCATATCCGTAACCTGCGTTTAGAAAAGGCTTTATGTTTCATGACTTTTTAGGCCCTGACAGTGGCTAGCATATCCAGAGGCTGGCTATGAAATAAAAGAGTCAGACTGAGTAAATGTTTTTGGCCTCTGGCTGCTGGCAACACACTCATCTGAGCAGACCAATCCAAGTACTGTGGGTTTTTGGGGCCGACTGTGCCATGGAGAAGTTCTCACGTAGGGGTCATTGCGTATACAAATGCGAAGAGGCGGGCCAATTTTCTTTCACTGGCCGCCTTGCGTGATCTGTCAGTCATCCGTAATGTGCACAGAGATGAGATTACAAGATTAGATATGACGAGATTAAATGATGGTTTGATAGAAGTTCATGCAGCCCCAGTTTAATAGTGACCCTACTGGTCCTCCAGTCCATTCCCACTCACTGAGAGTGTGTTCTCTTACCTCCAGGTGGCGCTGTTGGTGCAAGATGCTATTTACTGAAACGGGCACAATAGAAGCTCACTCAGTAACCCATGTGCGTGTAACCTGGAATGAAGATCTGCTCTGATATTTACTGGTTTTACTCTTCTAAATTTTTAATGGACTGGCTCAGTTGCCTCTAGAGATTATTTTTGGACTTAGCTGACACTGCAGTGTTGTAAAAGTGGTTGCACTGTGTAGTATTTAAAGTGTATTATTGACATATTTTATAAAAGAGGATGTTCTTTTTAAAAATAAATATTTTTTTAATGTTAAATATTAAAAATAAAGAAAAAAAATCTAACTGAATCTATAATGTATTAAATAATAAACCTAATATTAAATGATTATATTTACATTGCTGACAGACTGCAACTGATTTTTAATGAATCGTTATTTTTTACATATTTGAAGAAGAAAAGGTAACAAATCGACATCGAAAACGTGGATATTTATTATTATTATTATTATTATTATTATTAAATGGTTCCGACGATTCCGTGCGCCGTCCATCGTTGTGCAGACTGGGGTAGCACATCACCCGCCCCCCCCTCTTGTCTGTATTTTATTGGTTTCGCCCAAACTTGGCGTAGTTGTGTGCTCTTCCTACCCAATGGGGCTCAGTGGATTGGTCGCGGACGCAGGGCTGTTACAGATGGGCCAGCGGATTCATTTACAATGAATATACCGGCTCTTTATAGTCAAACGGCCACTTTTACGGCAGTTATGCATATTTTTCGTTTATTATGGATAATGCCGTGTGTGTGGGCTGTGGAAGGTAAGGAACGCATGTGTCTCTGTCAGCACGCGTGGCTGGAAATGTGTGTCAGCGCGAACTTGTGTGAGGTGGGAGTCCGCCGTTGTCTTTCAGCGGTGGCTGTCTGAATTTTACAGACATGCTTAAGGGGGAACAGTAAGCTGGTGGGCTTTTCCAAAACGCCGGACGCTTTAAGTGTTAGCTTCATCGCGTTCATTGAGGGTGGCGGTGCAGGTGCAATGCAAATGCCAGTTTCATGGAAATCTTTCTCCTCTTCTTTCTTTTTTCCTTTTTTGGGAGGGGTGGGGGGCACTGCCTTTATGTTAGATCAACTGCTCGCCTGTACCAGCACACGCTCTGCGCTCTGAGTTCTTCTATAAATTCACGTGACATCGGTGTTCATCGAGGGAAAAGTTATAGCAGCGTTAAAGGACGCGGTTTACCTGCTTGGTTCTTTTCGCTGGTGCTTTATTTACGTCCAGTAATGGTTAGAAGGCTATAGAGATGCTAGAGGATCAAATTAAACGGAGAACGTACAATATATGTGAACGGGTTAAGCTGATTACTGACTCATTTTCCAGTTTGAAGCCGGGTTCTTGTTGTTCTTATCTGAAATTTAGTGCATTTTCACGACCATCACCACCACGTCTGAACATCTGCCTCGGCGAGCCAGCACCTGAGACGTTGCAGTTTTTCCCCACCTTTTTTCCGACAAGCCACGCCCTCTGTGCTGGGATTGGCTAGCAGTTCATGTGGGTGAAACGTAGGGACCACTGGTGAGTGTCCGTGTGAACTAGTAACCAATCTCAGCGCAGGAGCCGGAATCCTGCCAGCCAATCAAGGTGCCGGAGGCGGTGCTTGTCGGAAAACAGGTGGGAAAAATTCCTCAGTTGAAACGAGGCGCTATAATTAAGACACTAATGCCCTATGTTCTCTTAGGATTGAGAAGAACCTGCACTGACCGAAACTGGCCAGCTTCTTATTTTTGTTCATCACTGAATAGACTTGAAACAGGCTGTTCTCTTAGTGGCTGTTTTTTGCAGCTTGGTCAAGCTCAGACAAGTTAAAAAGAAATGCTAAAGCATGTCAATGAGTGGCTTATTTTAATAGCCAAGTGCCTCATCTAGTATTATGCAGTATCTTCTCAGAGTATTCTCACAGAAATTCCCCCTGTCTTCGTCTGCTTTTGCCTTTGTTAGTTTCCTACCTGTTGCACACATATTTTCCAATGCCAGCTTTTTCATTATATCCAGGTAGCTGTAATTTTACTCAGTTTGTTCACTTCTTCTTTAGAGATCCTTCCCTATAGGTTTGCGTGTTTAATTTCCGAACAGAAATCTTTCACCGCACCCTGTGTTTTCCTAGAAGGCACATTTGTGGACCGGATCTTGCCATCCGGAATACCCTAGCTTCGCAGTAGACTCAGGGCTCATCAGTGTGTTTGGTGTGTTTGGTCTGTGAAGTGGATTTAATGGGTTAAAGCTCCTTATTCAGTGTTCATTTAGTCCACAGCTTGTAACGTCTCTGCAGTTTTTGGTGCCGTGGTGCGTTACAGAGTGGACTTGCGTGCAGCTGAGTGATTGTTATTCAGTCATTTGTGAAGACTGGACAGATGAGTAAGAATGACGGCCAGCAGACTGATATATTTGGTTTCAGTTCACTTTTCCAAAAAAGGTTTGTGTGACTAGGGTGTTCCTTTAGTTCTGCACACACAATAAATTGCGGTTGGCGGGGGTCTCAGTTCAGTTTGTTCATCTGCATGCATTTCAGGTAAGTGGTGTAAGTATGAGGTCATTGCTCAAAAGTGATGAACAGACAGTAGAGTACAGTACAGTGCTGTTCTAAAACATTTTCCTTCCACTCTGTTTTAAAGTGAAACTGTGTTGGGTTCAGCATTCACATGGCTTCTGTCCATGCATTAACGGGGTGGCGTATAGATTAGATGGGATAAATTAAACAGAAATCTAATTTAGCCCCAACACAGCGAACGCTTGTGCATTCCTGTCGATTGGTGCTTGTTTTCCTTTTTTATTTTTGGGTGGTGTGTGTTGGAAAGGAGGGGGGGGGGGTTGGGTAACAGTGTAATTCTAATTTTTATGATCATCAGTGCAAACAAAAATTTAGATGTCTGCAAAGACAGTTGTGTTTGTAAATTATTAAAAATATACAGTCATTTTCTAAATAAATTGTCAAAGATCAGACGTAATACTGCTAATAGTCTGAGAAATGTTGGTATTTCCCTAATGGAAAGGCACATAAGCTGTTCATTTTGGTCTCTTAAGTTCTCCAAAGTGATTTGGAGAGGTTTAATGTGAAATGTGCTGTCCTAGTGAAACTTGCCTGGATCGTCAGGATTGCTCACAGTGGTGGTGATAACCACGGCCAAAGTGATTTATGCCTCTGAAAGCTCCTCTCACAGAAAGTTATTGCGCAAAATGGTATTGAACACATTGAGAAATTGTTTTATGGTAGTTTTGATATAAACGCTTGAGCTAAAAAAATTTTCTGAGCTGTTTCTGTCTTCAGTTGTGTTCTTAGTGGAGGGCAGCATGTCGGGCGTTGTAAGGCAGAATGAAACCCAAAGAAAACAGAAGAAAAGTTTTATCATAATCAACATTTCATAGAAAAACTCACAAGCCACATGTGGGTTCACTGGTCATTTTGGATAGTAAATGAAATGTCCGTTTGCACTGTGGACATCATGACCCCTGGTTCCTATCATCACCACTGCAAGTGAAAGTCTGAGTTTGACATCAAACCCCTCTGTATGACTTTGTTTAAATCTCAAGAACTGAGTTAAGCACACATTTTGAAACATTTAAATATTTAGTGTGTCTTATGAATTTATCTTTGAATTAAGCTTCATATGCTTCTAGCGACTTGAGAGAGCCTTACGCAGTGAAAGTTTTACTGTCGCTGAAGAGGAAGAAGCGAGTGCCGGTCCCCACAGCTGCCTAATCAGCGACTGGTGTAAAGGAAAGAAAGAAAAAAGTTTGTGCCGCATGTCTGTAATTTGTCACATTTGATTTGTTCGATGAAAATGACTGGACTGTATACACACTCCCAACTTGGCTTGTAAAAACATTTGCTCTTCATATTCTGCTGCATCTGTGCAGTCTGATAGGGTAACGTATATATGCCTCTATAAGTGTTAATAACAATTGAAGAGTTTTCTTTCAAAAAGCTATAAATACATCTGGAAGAATTTGGGAGATAATGTGTTGTTGAAAAACACAACAGCTGATGTATAATGGGAAATGAGCCACTATACTCTAGTTATATGTTAGCCAAAACGAATACGTTTCTTATTCTGGATTTGCATTCTTAATATCCTCTAGAATGCTGTTCCAGAGTTGAGGAGCTACAAAGGTATAAGAGGTGTATCAGTCTGGACTTTTTTGAATGTGAATACTTTTTGAAAAACCAAAGATCATTTATATCAGTTTAAAAGGCACATTTCCAAGGTTGGAAAACGGTCATGTTACAGTTTATTACAATTGTTGCTGGTAAATAAACGCAGATGTCCTAAGTGGGCCAGAGTGAACTAAATAGCGGGATGTGGGACCTTTATGGAAAAGCCCTGAGCCCGCTCTCCTATGGCTGTAATTATGAATGTGTTATTTAATGTTGGTAGCCTATGTGGTGTGAATTATGAAACCTGCCTGTCCTTTTTCTCTCACCCTTTAAGTCAAATGCAGGATATGGCAACCCATGCAGATTAAAAATTGACTATTCATTTTCTTATTGAAAGATGGCGGTCTGGCGCGCTGCGGCGAGCACCTGGGCGACAGTTGTGAGGTCATGTGATGTCTGTAAGCGCAGGCTCCATGTGACGTGCGACAGGCAGGGCTCTCTGCCTGCTGCTCTGTCCCGTCCTTCTGTATTAGAAGCAAGACCTCCCCCTGGCTCCTCTGACATCTTTCCAAACCTTTATATAAGCAGGGCAAACCTGACCGATTTCAGCCATGTCAGAAGCCATTGGCTCAGCAAGGCCTGTCTGGTCTGCATAGAAATGAACTGAATGGACCCTCGCCGGCGCCCTCGCCCTCGTCTGCCTCGACTTTTCAAAATAATCAAGCCAGAATTTAGCTTGTAATTACACAAGCTGTGCTGAGGGGGCTCCGGATTGTGGTTTTTACAGCATCTCTCTGTGAAAGCGTGATGCTAATGTCTGATTGGGATTTTGTGTTACATTAACCAGGGACTCTACAAATGGTTCCTGTTGAAATGACAGAAATTTGTCTGGAGGCTTAGGAAGGGTCAGAATGGTGAAATTATCAGGTATTCAACAGGGACTTGCCAACTGCTTGACAGCTTAATTATCCCTCTGTCGCCTCAGTTTTGTTTAATGTGTCAATTTGGATGAAATTGGGCGAACTGGACTGTCTTTTCACAGTTGGTTACATTGTGTGACTAATTTGCTGGGAAGCTTGTTTTCCTAAATAAATGACTAAATTTGAAACGCTATATAGAATATACCATAGCTAAACAGAGCGGATGTGTGTGACGCATCTGTTCAAACTTGTTCAGCCTAATCTGCAGTTTCCAACAGCAGTAGATAGTTCTGACCGAGGTGGGAATAAACGGAGTGACTGTACTTTCCTACAGTCCTTAAGAATTATTGTATTGTACTTGTATTTTTAGTTGAATAAATTTCCAAGAGAAATAAAAACATACTCTTTAAATCTTCATTGAAATCATCAAAGTATTAGTTATAAATCTCAAAGGCAATTAAAAAAAATTCTTGCCAACAGTTACATTTCTGTGCATTTGAATTCATTGTTCTTAATAAAACATTGACCAAATTCATATAATTTTAAAATGAAACTGTCCACAAATATGCTTATTTTTCTTTGTCAGAGAACTAGTACCATCCATTAGTAGCCACACCACAAAAAAGCTTAATTTGTTTGTTAAATTGCTTAATTTTTACTTTTGTCTACTTTCAGACTTTCAAGTGTAGTTTTGGTTGTCCAGTTTTAATTGAGTAAGATTTTGACACAGTACCCATCCAGTACTCTGCGAAAGTCTTAGGCACCCAAGACACGTTTTTCAAAATCTATTTATTTGTGCAGTGTGTTTATTTGCTGAGAAAAGTGTTAATATTTGAATAAACAGAAATGATAAAATATTAATTAATACCGATTTTACACACACACACGTATGTATGTATGTATGTATTTAAAAAAAAAAAAAAAAAAAAAAAAAAAAAAAATATATATATATATATATATATATATATATATATATATATATATATATATATATATATATATATATATATAATTTTTTTTTTTAATAATAAATAGTGATTTTATGGATGTTTGTGTGTTTGTTTAACCATTTCCAAACCTCTCCTCGGGGAAGCCCAGTATTATATGTAGTTAAAAAGCAGCTCCTGGTTTGACCAATCAGTGCTCAGTAAATTGGGCTCATGATGTAATTGATGATATTAACAAGTCTCTGTGGCGGCTGTGAAGGTGTCAAGGAAAAATATGGACCCAAGAAATTCTTGTTACTTTTTATTGTTTTTATGTGTATTTGAATGATAAATATGACTTTATTTTAATGATTATATTGTGATAAACTCACTGCTGAGGTAAACTGTTTAAAAATGTGCTTAGATGCCTAAAACTAGAACTATAAACACTTAAAGGACCATTCAGATTGATGGAGAATGTTTTGGTTCTATATAGAACATTTTTGAAAAGGGTTCTATATAGCACCAAAAGTGTTCTTCTTTTATACAGGCTTCATATTGTAACAGTAGAAGAACCCTTTTTGGTGCTATATAGAACCATCTGCATATTCTTAATCAGTCTGAAACTCTTGCAAAGAACCCTGTAATCACACAAGGGGTTCTTTGAGTGTTCATGGTTTTACATAGAACCATTTTCTTTACTAAAGAACCATTGCTTTTTATGCATCTTATGCTTAAATGGTTCTTTGCATGGTTGTTCAGGTGGATGGAGAATGTATTGTATAAGGTTCTATGACATTTTTGAAAATCACAAAAAAGTGTTCTTCTGTTGTCACGATGCTTGTAACTTCTTAACAATAGAAGAACCCTTTTTGGTACTATATAGAACCGTTTTCAAAAAGGTTGTAAAAAGAACCATAGACAACACTTTAACACATTTAAGCATGAAATGGTTCTATATAGAACTCATGGTTCTGAGTAGAACTATTGCCTTTACTTAAGAACCCTTGAAGAAGCATCTTTTTAAAGAAGGTATATAATTAAATCATTCTGGTGTAAACAAAGTCATTCACAGTGATTTGGTGTGAAAAAGGTTCTGTTGCAGAAAAAAAACTTGCCAACTCTGGTTTCTTCACAGTGGTGGTGATGGGAACCAGGGGTCATGATGTCTGCAACACAAATATGGTCATTTTATTACTGTCCAAAATGACCAGTGAACCTACACGTAGCCTATATATATGTTTTCTTTGGGTACTAGTTCACCTAACAACACCACACATCTGCACCATGCACGCATTTCTCCACCATGAATGAAATCTTTTTCTTGAAACTATCATAAAACAATGTTTTATGTTTCTTTGAGGGAGTTTGAAAGGGGAATTTGTCAAAGAACTAATCTGAATGACTTTAATGATTTTAAAGCAGAAATTTTGAGAAATTATTGTCATTATTACTCAGTATTTTTCCACCTCTTTTGTAACGGCAGTTACACTGTTTTCAGGGTTAATTAAAAAATCAGCATTTTTATGAGGAAAAAAAAGAAGTTATGTCATGTTTGTAGAGAAGCATGTGTTCATTTACATTACCAATGCTGACGCAATCTAACACTATGAAGCCGTGATTTATTTGTAGATTACATTAAAAGATGTGCCTTCTCGCCCAGCGCTAGCAGTAGATATGACACTATGTAAATGCTGTTATTGACACTAAAGAATTCTCTCATTGCTGATGTACCCCAGCTCTCTAGCCCTCCCTGTTAAATGGACGCAGTGAAGTGAGTCTCTATAGCTGCAGTTTCCTTTGTTAAAGGGATCACATTTGGACACAACATGTCAATGACCCAGATGCTTTTGTTCCAAGGAGAATTGGGGGGAAAGTGGGAGAGCTCCCTAAGCTAAATATTCAGCGCTCAGAGTGATTAAAAATCAGATGAAAAGTTAATTTGCTCTTATGGCCCGAAGCTACTAATCTACTCAGATATCCACTGAGGAGCAGATGTGATTTGCAAATGGATATGGATATTTTAGAGACCAGCAGTCTTCAGTCAGAAAAAAAAAATCACTCATTAGAAGTTCCCAGTGTAATTCTATGCCACACTAATTCCTGAATTTGTTTTACATAATTGGGAATTCTATTCACTATTGAATAAACGCTCAATGAAAGGTTCAGTTCAACTGCATGAAAAGTAGATTTAGATTTTTTTTGTTGTGGTGTTTTTTTTTTTATGTTGGTTTCATTACAGACTCTTTCTTTTCCAGTCTTGAAAATGTTCATATATATAATCTGTATGAAGTGACTTTTATAGTAACGGTCTTCCTTCTTTGTTTTTGGTATTGATCTTCAGTGAGGTTTATCATTTCTGAGCAGTTTTCCTTCTGGAGCTGATCAGTCTTCACTCTTCACTAGCCAGTTTTAGCCTGGGTCATGGTAGTGAACCTATTGCATAACCATAATGTTCTCAGTGGCAGCTCAGATCAAATTTACTGCCAATCAATACACGTCATTATGCAGTGGCACTCATTTCCCCAAGCTAAAAAAAATCATTAAAGCTATTGGGATATTGAACACACAGCCCAGGGATTAAACTGTTTTGATGGGATCTCTGCAAAGAAGACAAATGGCAGACTTTTGATTTTATAGATGTATTTTTTTTCCTTCCATGTAACGGTTTTACAAAAAAAAAGGCTCAAACGTGACTTTGACATCACCTTGCAGTACAGTATCCTTTGAGTGATGTCTCTGACATGTCCTCAGTGCTCTGACAAATAACAAAAACATGGCCCTGGACCAACTTGCTTGGTCACAACTTTTATTATGCATATTAATAAGCACAGCCTATATTCACGATTTGGAATTTTTAATTTTTAAATTTTAATTTTTTATTATATCAGAATCAAATCGGCATCAGACATATATTCTGATTTTACCAGTATTTCATACTAATATTTGATGTTGGTGTTTTTTGTACTCCGGAAGAGCAAAATGCTTTGGCACTGCTGGCTGCTGTGAAAAAAAAATCTGCATTTTATTCATTTTACTGCATTTGTCACTATTAAAACAATAAGTGTTTACCCTTATAAATGTTTATTATAAATGTTTTTACCGGCAGAAAAGTACATGAAAAATATCTGATATTGGCATTGGCCCAATTTTTAATTAGGCCATTTCTACAGGTAGCACAGTACGTTTTTCTTTTAATGGTTCCCCTGAACTGTTTGACCATTTCTGGGCTTGATAATGCGCATGAAATAATATTTGTGAAAAATTCTTGGCTTATACATTCCAGCATGCTTTTGGTTTACTGCTTGAACCATGAACCCGAGCTGCTGTGTCTCTGTGTTCAGGCTCATGGTGTGTTTTGGAGTTTTCCTAGTCTTTATCTCTGTCTTGCATGCTGATCACTGATTGGCTGAGGCTAAAGAGTGTGTAAAGGCTGCTGGATTGTCTAGTCCCGGGCGTTTGTTCCGGCCCGTGCCCCACATTGCCATGGAAATGCAGCTTGTGGCTTGGGGGCTATGCTGAATGGCTGATGGAGCAGTATACTATAAAAGTACAGCTCCTCTGACCCTCTGCCTTTTCAGCAGCATCCTGCTCTGTTACTATCTTAAGGTATGGCTTCAGATATGGCCTGTCAGATATTCAAGTTGATGGACCAAAGTTGTTATGGTTAGAATGTAGCAGGTCCCACCGAAGCTTCTGTCTGATTACTGAACTGTATGTTAACACTTAGAAGCGACGGTTAACGCCAGTGAAAACGAAGCATGTTGTAGTTTGATATGAATCATTTAGTGTTCAGTTTATTGAAAAAAGCAGAGGAATTATTTTGATAGTGAAGATTTTGACCTTTCAGTCAAAGCCACGTTCGTGTTCTTCAGCTGTAGAGGAGATATTTTATTATGATGTGAGTTTGATTAAAAAGTTAGTCTGTGCAGACTAGGCCTGTGCTGGTAAGAGTCCTCTTATTTGGGTAAACGTCTTGGTATTTGCAGGAGGATCTTTAAACTTTTATTAGTTTGCAGTTAATCTAGTAAGAATCAGCAAAATTGCAAATGTTACACAAACTTTACTGTCTGAGAGTTTTTAGCCAGCTTAGCCTGAATCCCTCTTCTCCTTTCATGTGAGACCATTTGAAACGGCCCAACTCACCTTATGTACGAGGGCTGAAACTGTGTTCTCTGATGTCTAAAACCTGTTTCTGTGGTCTGAAGCTCTAAAATGTACACTGTACTTTATAGATGACTTTTTAAAGCATGTTATGTGTGCCTGTAGCTTCAATCGCTGATTTTAGAATCCAGGTATTTAGAACAATCTTCTATGTTAGGTACAATAAATGTGATATTGATTGATTTAACATTCCCAACACATTTAAAGTTTAAATAATGCTTATGAGTTGGAAAATATCCTCCTGTGATTTGCATGGAATAAATGCATAGATGAATGATGAATGTTTAGAATGAATGGTTTAGTTAAACTGTTCATACATTAAATTTTACCATCACTGGGGACTGTTACCGCGGTAACTCGGTTAAACATCACCAGGCACAGGCCTAGTGTTTACAGTCTTGTTTTACATTTTTACCATGTGTTGGTCATTTGTTGACATCAGAACAGAGGCAGAAAAGTTAGGAGTACAGACTTGAACTTGCCAGTACAGAATGAAAATCAAATTGAAATATAATTCCTTGTCCTTAATCATATAATTGTGTCATTAATGTGTCATTAATCATACGATTGTATAATTGCACTGGACTAGTTAAGCAAAATGGCAATAATTGGCTTCTAAAGCTGCTTAAATTACTTGAAATGAGTCATTTCAGAGCACACTCTGATCAAAGGCTCTGGTAGAAGTGTAAAAACAGGCCATAGCTAATTTAATGGAATCTGTTTCACTGAATGGATTCGGGCTCATCAGTGTTTTCTGAAATGCTTCCATTTCGTAGCTGATTCTCACACTTACATATTTAGCCACACCGTGAGTCAAGCGGCCAAGTAAATGTTTCAACATCCCACCCACAGGCTGAGTGACAGAACTGGAGCACAGAGGATCAATGGGCTCAGTCCCCTTTCGAAATCAGAGATGCGTTCTCCGTATGGTTCACATGAGTTTGCATGGTACTGTAGTAGGCTGCTGCAGTAGAGGGAAAGTCTCGATCAACCTTTCGATAGTATCTCTCACATGTTCCATTAATTCAGTCTCATGTTTTCCTTAAGCGGGAGTGCAGCACAATGAGAATTCATGATGGGCCGCAGCACCTGCGGGTGTTTGTTCCAGTCATGCACCACCACACCTAATCTCTTCTTCATTTTTGTTGAGGAGGAGAGATTATTTGGAAAATCGGGTGGTGGCACAGGGCTTAAACAAATGTCTCTACATGCTGTGGCCCCACATGAGTACCAGAGTATTAATGTATGCAGCTCCTGCCATATAGCCTGGCTATTGTATATGCGAAAAATGAACAATGCGTATGCAAATGATGGGCCCAAGATTGTCCTTTAGTATTTTTGGTAAGATGGAATTTACCCACTATGGTGGGCTGCAGAGTTTGTGAGGGATTTTCTAGCACATGTCATGTTTGATCAAAGCTCACTGTGAATTAATTAACTCCACATGAATTATTCAGCATGTTTCAAGTGCAGTGTATGAGCCTTTTCATTGGCCCTCTTGGGAAACAGACAAAGAGCCAACCTCATGATAGTTGTCCACAGAGGAAGATGAGAGTGTGTTGTCATCAATAAACTCAGCAGTGCTTGTGTTAGATCATTTATGATCGATCTCAACAGGTTAAAACAAATAGTCGTATATTTGAGAATGTGTTTGGTACATAGTTGAGATTCTAACAGGTGCATGATGCTGGATTCTGTTGATATGTTTGCTGTTTTTCGATTTTTAGAGAAGTTCACTTGAGAAATATGAAAATGAGATGTTGTATATTGTCAGTATATTTCAAAATATAAATAAATTTTACTATATATTTATTACTTTATGGGTACATTTCACAGAATAATAATACTAACCAAATTTTTTTATTTTTTTTAATCAGTTTGTACATCAAAAAAAATACTGTTGCCGTTTTGACTAGGGCATGACCAACACGAAAATGTTGTGACCAATACTGATAACGAGACCGATATAAAAGCCTGTTAACTGATAATATCACTATATAAGTTTGTTTATATAAGATTTGGATTTTAATTTTAGGTCCCACTTATCTGCTTTTTGGCTAGCTTGTAGATTATAGACATGTTCAAATTATTAAAGCGGAATTAAATTGATATTTCAAAAAGTCTCCATAGTTAAATGGATAAGATGTGAAGTCCTACAGAGTGGTTTGTTGTGAAATGCTCTAGTAAACGTTCTAGAAAATCTTTTGGTGGTGGTGATAGGAAGAAGACATCTAAAGATGCTTATAAAAGCCTCCTCAGAGAAAGTTATTACGTGATATGGTTGTGAATAAGCTGCCTGATGCCTGAGACCCTTTTTTATGACACACTGTAAAAAAAAAAAAAAAAAAGAATAGTTGTTTTACCTTAGAGTTTGGGTTCAGGCTGCCTTCGAATATTGAGTTAATTGAATTTTAAATAGTAAGTTAATGAAGGAAGAATCTGTTTTATGCCTTATCAGTGTATTATTTGAAGTTTGAATAAATCAAAATTTTAAGTCAGCCTGGACACCAACTTTTAAAGTTTGCATTTGCATTTTACATTTTAAGGCATTTTGCTGACGCTCTTATCCAGAGCGACTTACAATTTGATCAGTTTACACAGGTAGGCGAGGCGGTGTTAGGAGTCTTGCCCAAGGACCCTTATTGGTATAGTGTAGGGTGCTTACCCAGGTGGGGATTGAACCCCAGTCTACAGCGTAGAAGGCAGAGGTGTTATCCACTACACTATACCAACCAAAGTTAAAAGATTCATGTAGGGAAGAGATTCATGTACGGCACAGCAAGGCTGAATAGACCCCAAAGAAAACCCAGAAGACACGTGTAGGTTCACTGGTGGTTTTGGATAGGAAATAAAATGTCTATATTTGTGTTGTAGACATTGTGATCCCAGGTTTGTATCACCATAACTGTGAAAGTAATTACAGTAAGTTTATCTACAATGAACCGTTTCACATTGAACCTCTCAATGACTTTGTTTACATATCAACTAATTATTTTATTAATTATCAATGACCTATGCAGAAATGATGAAAAATTGTCTGGTGAAACTGTTGATTCTCAGTATGTTAATGTTAAGGCTAGGTTTAACACCAAGGTTGGGGTTAGAATTAGGTTTTGGATTAAGGTAATGTCAGAGTTAGAGTGAGTGTTGAGGTGAGGCAAAATTAAGATGAATAGATATTTAGTTGAAGGTTTAAGGCAAAGTAAGTATCTATGAGGCAGACTGTCCAGATCAAGTCTTACCTACTTTGAAACTCCAGTAGATTTGATGTTTTGGTTAAATAGTCTTTACTGACTAATATGATTGTTAGTTCTCAGTTGTCATGTATAATAACATGATGTTCAAATAACAGAACCTAATCCTGTCTTAAATATATTAAATATTGTAGCACTGGGTGAGGACTTGCAGCATTTTTGGCCATATTTTTTCTTTCTTTTCTTTTTCCTATGTTACATTTTAAATGTATACATCAGATTTCTTCATAAAATGGTTATTTGAATTATTTATCATGCTAAAGTTTGGGTCAGGATACATTTTACACATTTTTACAGCTGAAATTACCATCATATAGTTAAACTTGAGGTATCTTTCTATTGGACTGTATGGTGGCACAGCTGTCTGTGCTTTTGACCTGTTGTACAGAATCTCAGCTTTGATTCCCAGCAGTTGCTAATCACTAGCTAACATGTTATTGGTAATACTTTGGCTGATACCAATGAAACGGCAGGTCATCAGTGTCAACCTATATTATCAGTCCCCCAGTATATTGATAGGGCTCTAATCTTGACTGACTGGTACACAGCGAAGGGTAAATTCCATATTCATCCATACTATTGATGTGTTTTTCTTACTGCAGCAGTAATATTACCCAATGTTCTTTGTCTGCTAATGCAGCAGTGTGCTATTTTTGACGAGGTCAGCTGTCCTCAGTGCGTGTCCTGACTGAAGGCCCTATGACTTCATTGATTTGATTTGAAAGGAAACCCAGGCTGGTGGGCTTCTTTAGTGTGGAGGAGTGTGTTAACAACTACTGCCATTTTTCAGCTGTGGTTTCAGACCCATTTGACAAAGTCACCTGCACTGTGCTTAAACCAGGGGCACCCTGAAAAGTCTAGTTTCTGTATTTATGCTATAGCAGTGAGCTACCATCTTGCCTTCTTAGCAGCATCCTTGCTTTCCCTTGTAGTATCCAACTAATATGATTAGCATAGATGCTGTAATAAAATGAAATGAAATAAACAAACAAAACAAATGTGGGACTGAAAGTTGTCTCTTGGCACGCTGACCTAAAAATCGGTGAAGACTAGCCACGTTTCCACTGGGATTAATCCAGTGTGGCGTACAGAGCGTGGCTCAGCCTGTAAGGATTATATGTGCTGGACTTGCGCTCTCGTTGCCCTACTTTTCATTAAAATATCAGCGACAGAGAGACAGCAAGAGAGAGCGAGAGAGAGCGTGCGAGAGAGAGAGAGAGATAGAGACAGAGGGAGGGAGGTGTATTGCAGGAATGCTTGGACAGATGGAGTGGGGGTTTCATTTAACTGTACCACGTGGAGAGAAATGCTCTGACTTTCTCTTTGCAAGTCTGTTCTATTTCATGATGATATTTAAAGAATCAGATTTTAGGTCTCTGCTGACTAGATTGAGTTAATATTTTGGACTGCAAGAGATTGTGGGATTGTCGCATGATCTGCTTGGCCACATGCGCTGTCATATACTCATAGTTTGACCCCCAGCAGTGGCGGTGTGCCTTAACAGAATAGGATTGTCCCTTAGCTGCAGAGGCTACTAAAATATAAATGAGCCACTTAAAGGCAGGGGCTGTATTGAGCCTGTGTTTAACAGGGATCGCAGGATTTTTTGTCACAGGGTCTTCTGGCTTCCATCTCAGGAAGTCTTCCTGCACCTCGCCAAGTCCTGATTCAGAAATGCAGTGGGCAGTCTCTGTCCAGAACGCTGTGGTCTTCTATAACCAAAGATAAAGACTGTAAATTCACAAAGTGTAAGTGGTTTCAGGCTGCAGGGGAGTTTTTTTTGTTTTAGGAATATTATGGAATGTTTTTAATAGACAGTGAGAATCCTTTCAGTTTATGCAAGTGTTTTTTAAACTTAATCTTTTTATAGTATAAAATCTAACTCTATTCCATGTATAGGGTGTATTGCCTAACCCCTTGATTATAAAAGCTGAATATTAATATCTGTATCTAACAAGGAGTAATATTAATCGAGGATGCACCAATATGGGAATTCTGGGCCAAGGATACTGGATTATCGTCATGTATATATCTGATGCCGCTACATAAATTTAGTGGGGAGCTCTCAGAGCCTTCTAGGCCTTCAGAGGCCTAATAATATCTGTGAAATAAAAAATACATGTCTGTAAATTTAAGTTGATTTTAATTTAATTTAATAATAAAACACCTGAAGAAAAATGTCCAATCAGGGTTTTTTTCATGCTTTCTAGGGAGTACAGCCAAACTCTCCCATTGGTTAGGACTTCAGGTGCTGAAGGCAAGGCCTAACGTGTCAGATTAGCCACTGACATTGTTAGCAATTGACAGAGAAATGAACCAATGGTGCATGGAATTTGTTGAGGAAAAATACCATCTAGGTCTTCTAGAAATGCTAGATATGTAACGGATTGTGAGAACACATGCTAGCCTGATACATGAGTTTCAGTCAGATGTTAGAAATGGAAGTGAGAAGGTAACAGCAGTGAGCATTGTCATAGAGGTTTGACGTTTATGGCCCTAATTGAAAGCTTAGGAAGTTTTAGGAAGTGTAGAAATTGGAACTAAAACCTCCTGGATTAGCATTACAGAGAAACATAACGTTTATTTGTACTAAGAAAAGGCAGACATTTAGTGCAGTAGCCCAGCATTACCTAAACATTCTACTCTTCTAGAGCACAACCACTATGTCATTAAATATCTGTTTAAAGCCGTCACTGCCAATGCAGAGATGATTCCGATATGCAATCCTTGTATAAATGCACTGGCATCCATATAAAGCACTCAGCCACTGTATTAAAGTTGGGGGCAGACTGCCTAATTCATTTTCTTAATAGCCTCACTTTGTTCACTCCATATCCACAATTGCTTGTCTCAATCGAGTGCGCAAGTTAACGAATGGATGGTCAGTCTGTTCATCAAGAACTGTTGGCTCCAATCCTGCGTGTGCAGGATTTTTGGTGATTTGGCACACCTGCTGTAGTTCCCTCCCGTGATTTAAGATCATTCTTGTAAAACATACTTTTGTTTGACAGTTCCAAAGCAGTATAATGTGCAATATTCTTCATTTCCCTCCCTAGAAATCACCTTGTGAGGGCTTGTGGTGGAGTCCCGTTTCTACAGACTCGGCAAATGTGCAGCCGTAGTTGGGCATAAACTGACTGAATAATTGAAAATGTGTCAGACTCCAGGGCCATTTCAGAGCAGTTTCATCCTGCTTGCAGTGAAAGAGGGAAAAAAAGTACCCTACCATGGTGAGAGACTGAAGAGTAGCGATGTGTCGGCCAGCTTTTTTATCAGCCCACACCTGCTCGACCTGTGCTAAGATAAATATCTTGTAAACTCAGATCCACCAGGCATGGCATCCTCACTACTAGACGTTACAAGTGCGAGATGTAGGGGAGCAGATGTCGGAAAACAATGTGATCCATCAACTGATGGTGCTAGACACCTTTAATCCGATAATGACCCTGTCTCACATCCTTTTATTAATAGTAAGAGATAAGAGAGAGGCAAGCTAGCCTCATAAAACGAGCCATTGTTATTCCACACAGCACAATGTGACTCATTGCTGATTTAGCATTCAGGAAAGCTATTTATTATGGATCGTAATTATTGTCAAGAGGCTCCAGCCAAATTAACAACCTCATGAATGCCTGAATGCTCTGGAAAAAAAAATCTCATTACGGCAGCTGCATTGAAGTTGAATGTGCGTTAAACTCACGTGTCTCCACGTTGTGTTCTTTCAGATGTCTTGATGGACTCTACGACAGCGACAGCAGAGCTGGGCTGGACGATATACCCATCATTAGGGGTGAGGACTAGTGAACTGACCTACTCTGCTTTTTACATTTGTCTTATGTAAACTGAACGCTGTGCTCATTTACCTTATATAAACCCAGTGCTTCACTGCACAGATGCATAGTGACTCATGCTGCTCGATGCTTAAAATAGCATTTGAATTGAATCCAAATTAGGCATAATAAAATAGAATAAAGTTGCTGCTCTGTTTTCACAGTAATATGTACGCTCGCGTATTCCTATGTATTTCTGTGAAAAGAGGGCACTTCTGTAGCATGTCTAATGCCATGTTTTCACCATTATCAGGAGACATTACTAATTCACAGTCTCTGCTCTGCTCTGCTTCCAGTGGGAGGAGGTGAGTGGCTATGATGAGAATATGAACACCATCCGCACCTACCAGGTGTGCAACGTCTTCAACAGCAGCCAGAACAACTGGGTGCGCACCAAGTACATCCGGCGACGGGGGGCTCAGCGCATCCACGTGGAAATGAAGTTCTCGGTGCGAGACTGTAGCAGCATCCCCAACATCCCAGGCTCCTGCAAGGAGACATTCAACCTCTACTACTTTGAATCCGACTCGGACACGGCCACCAAAGTGTTCCCTGCCTGGATGGAGAACCCCTGGATTAAGGTGGACACCATTGCAGCTGACGAAAGCTTCTCCCAGGTGGACCTTGGGGGGCGTGTCATGAAGATCAACAGGGAGGTGCGCAGCTTCGGACCTGTGTCTCGTAACGGCTTCTACTTGGCCTTTCAGGATTACGGGGCCTGTATGTCGCTCATTGCTGTGCGCGTTTTCTTCCGAAAGTGCCCCCGTGTCGTGCGCAACGGGGCCGTCTTTCCAGAAACTTTGTCAGGGGCCGAGAGCACTTCCTTAGTGGCGGCTAGGGGAACCTGTATACCCAATGGAGAGGAGGTGGACGTGCCCATTAAACTGTACTGCAATGGAGACGGGGAATGGTTGGTTCCTATTGGGCGATGTATGTGCAAAGCAGGACATGAAGCAGTGGAGAATGGCACCATCTGCAGAGGTGAGTTACTCTGATTGTTTACAGTTATTGACCAAGGCTGGATTTGGTTTAATTTAACTTTTAAATGATTGAGTCATTGGCAACCCTTGACCTCATTTGCCCCACTGCCACACCCATTTGTTCAAAAACGTAACGACCAAATATGACCAATGTGAAAGTCATTCTTACTTGAACAACTGGAATAGATAAAATAAAAGACTTTGATGTAGTAAATATTGTTAAAGCTACACTATGTCCAGAATGCCGTGGTCTTCTATAACCAAAGTTAAAGTGTAAATGGTTTCAGGCTGCAGGGGAGTTTTTTGGTTTAGGAATATTATGGAATGTTTTAATAATGCCTCTCTGTTGGAAGTGTGTAATGGCACAAGGTTTTACCTTGTTATTTTTCTCCTGACTCAGTAATGCTACTTCAGTTGTTACTTTTAACGAAATATCTTACTTTGTAAAGTGTTAAAGTATCAAAATATAGTGTATGTATATATGTGTGAGTGTGTGAGTGTGTGTATGTGTGCATGTGTGTGTATGTATGTGTGGATTATTATTTTGGATCTTGCAGTGTTGCACTGGAGAGAATCTGGTTTTGTTGCACATCAGTAAAGTGTTTCTGCACAGCTGTAAATAAAGTATGTTCATAGTTTTGTTCCCCGCTGCTCGTCTGTCTCTTTCAGCAACAGTCTCTGTAGCACAGTGACAGCAGGAATCACATCCGAGGACCTCTTGTTTTACGTCATGTTGGACTCTTTTGTTTGGCTAGTTGAGTTGTAGTTGAATGTCTTGTAAAGCCAGACAGAGACTGCATGATTTTAGACATCTTTTTCTTTGCTGACTCACACTATACGTTTGAATAAATCATCGTGACCAGACAAAGCCTACAATTTATATTCTCACACTGTAGAAAAACACTGTCTGACTGACATGCTATGTGAAACGCAGCCCCTACATACAGCTCTGATGTGTTTGTGCTTTCATATAGTGTATGTCTGGTGGAAATATGCCACGAGAAAAAGTTTAAAGTGAGGAGTGACCAGTGACTTTGCGCCTAACGCAGTGCACATCAGCTGACTTCAGTGTGCGAGGACATGGATGTTCACTGTCACTCGGCTTACATCACATGTTGGATACATATGAGATACTGGTATCATAGGATTTCATAGGAGTAGGAGTAGGAGTAAATAAGCATGATATCAGGGCCCATAATCGATACCAGTATTGACATCGATAGAGAAAATCGTGCAAAGAACAGTTAAAAAAAAAACGGCGCTCATACTGATCTAACCTTTAGGAGACACATTATGAGAGGACTTTGTGGGGGGCAGTGCAACTCTTCCAAAATGCCTCTTCTTTGGGGATGACACATGTGTGCCACCTGAGAAAGCTAACCGCGCTACTTTGAAGTTAATGTGAGCATCGCAGCGCAGCAGCCAGCAATCTGTAGAAGCATCTAATCATGCTAATTTGAAAGTCATGGTTAAAAATCTTTGTGCCAACGTCATCTAAACATCTAGACTGATATTTTGAGGCAGCTGTTTTTGTCCTTTTGTCCATTTGGTACACATTCATGTAAGGTTTTAGAGAGTAACTTTGAAATAAAGTAATAAAAAAGTGGGATTACATTTCCCACAATGTAACAATCATATTACAGTTTGAGAGTTTTATAAACCAGCTACACATACAACACTGTTCATACACTTTTGATATTTCACTCTCCTTCCTATTTAGGGCTGTATAACTCCAATGAGTGAATAATGAATAAGTTACTACTTAGTTCTTAATCAACAAAGTGTGTTACATGACTCTGATTTCAGATGTGACCGTGCTTACAAGTAAGAAGTTTCTTTGCCCTCTCTGCATGCGGATGCGTGGTACAGTCATGCAGCCCCTGCAGTTATAAAACACTCACTCTCTGTGGAATGATTAGAGCCAGAAAGACATCAAGCCATTATGTCTTTGCCTCTATCTGTCTCCATTTCGCCATCTCTTTGTCTCCACTTACAATCTGTGCAGAGCCTCTGTAACGGCACACATGTGCCGTGCAAACATACGCATCCACAGTTAACCCAGCATAGTAACATGATGTTTTGCTGTCTGGGTAGTAATGCATGCCATGGGTCGTCTTCATTCTGTAAGAATAATGGAACAATAATGAATAGAAATCCTTCAGTTGGTGGTAATGCTAATCCTTCAGGCAGCGGTAATGTTATCCTATGGAAGGATTTAGGGAGAAGGTGTTTTTTCCCCTTCTCTCAGCTCTCCGCAGATATGATTACATTCATAGAGAGCGGCGCTGCAATGAGGAAATGGTTTTGGCAGAGTTCTCCTGGGCACTGTTGACAGAATATAAATTACTAATGTCCCTCCATCTGGAGCAGTTGATGGATGGAAATCGGCAATATCCTCGGCGAGCACGCGGCAGATTGTCTCTTTTATTTCCCCTGGTGTTAATCCCCCTCGCTGCCACTGCTTTAATGACACTACTAATTGACTAATTTGGAGTGTGGAGGGGGAGCAGCGTGGACGCTTCAACACAGCTCTCCCTGGTGATTCCATTCAAATATCAAGCACAACTAATATATCCCCCTGTGGTAGTTAACCAAGAAGTGCATGTAGACAAAGGGAGTTAAAATTTTCTGGCATCACTGGGAACATTCAGTAGTTATTCTCATTAACGGGAGGTAATGATAGAATGATTTAATTGTTTGTAAGCTTGTCGTATCGGCCTTTTGTAGTATTTTTAGAGCAGATCAATGCAATAATCTTTTTGATTTGGTCTCTTGTGTCCTACAGTCCTTCCCCAGGCTCAGTATTTAGTGGAAGACATGTTAATAACCCTGATTCTTGAATTATGGAAGGCAAGGTCTGGGAACAGCTGGATCTCATATCCTTGGAATGGCGAATGTACGGATGGGAAAATTCTAGGCCAGTGCTGATAGTTGGCTGTATCTACATGTGCCATTAATGCATAATATATTTAGCCCAAAATATAGGTATTAAAAGATTACTAAATATAGGTGATATTACTAAAGAATTAGGTTTAACAGCATTGTGAAACTAATGGGCCCGTATGCTACATGTTTTTGTAAATAATTTTATTAGTAAGGTCCACTTACAGCTTTTATGCAGATGTACACACCTCAAAAATCCACTTTCTTGTCCTCTCATTATCCCTTAGAATTAAACAGACTTTTATTGTTGTCTTCAAAACTAAAAAAATACCTAATATTTTGTCTCATTCTAAAGGCAGTCCAGGCTGAACCACTCACGCTCTCAATGCGAACGGACAGGGTTAAACTCTTGTAGCATGAATAGGGCGATATATGTGTATGTGTGTTGGTTTTTATGACTTCACAAATCAAATCAATTCAAATTGGGCTGTTTTGCAGCTTCGTTTCCACACTGTAAAATGTAACAATTCTGACTAACATAATAAATAACATCATTTTTTGGTTTACTTTACTTGTTAAAATGACTAATACAAATCTAGTAACACTTACTTTTTCTTGTCTAATCCTTAGCTGCTTAGATAAATCTAGTTAGCACCAGTTAATTTAGAGAAGTCCTACAGACTGAAGAGTCTTTTCCCCAAAAATGCATTTTACATGTTTGTTATCCTCACCATGATGGCGTTTTGCGTTCAGGTTAACCAGTTCAGCCTGGAGCCAGGAAAGCTAACAGAATGGCAGGTTTGCTTTAAGCTATTTGAGTCCTTTGACTCCTGTAAACAGTCCATTTAATAAAATGGAGTTGTTTTAATTGATCCCAATACATTACACAAGGAGTATGCATTCAACTTGATCTAATTCGAGTAAGCACTACCTGAAAAGGTACTGTGTATGTATATGTATTCTTCAATTTTTCAAGCCAATAAGATTGCATAATTTTTCTACATAATGTCCGTTACAGCGCCTAAATAGGCAGTGCATAAATAGGCTGACTTTTAAGTGAAAGGTACATTAACATCTTTCATCAAAGTTTACATACTATAAACTTAGGTTTTATTTAAAAAAGGAAGGAAATTAGTTTTTTCCATGATTAGAACCCTTTACAAATTAGGCATGCAGAATGATTGAGAATATGGGCTAATTAAACATTTATAGCAAGCAAAATATTGATCAAATCCTTGTGTTACTCCAGTACTTGCTATATATATATATATATATATATATATATATATATATATATATATATATATATTTTTTTTTTTTTTTTTTTTTTTTTTTTTTTTTTTTTTTGCCGGTACCATTCAAATCCAATTAGGGATGCATCAAACCGATGCTGGAATTGGGTGTTGGTCCGGTATTGTGCTCATTTACTTGTACCCGTAATCATAAAAATTCACTGATTCACTGAACACAGTGAAGGAGGCTCTGCTGTGTTTCAGACTTCATGACAGTCGTCCACAAAGTTGCTGGTCACTTTAAGCATTCTACCTTGGTAGATTCCCACCAGGGATGCGGAATAGAATGTGTGATTGTAGCCTGTTTTTAAAAGCACAAAAGCACAATCCCTACCGCTTCCCCAGTACGAGCAGAGACACATAGGCCAGCCAAACAGAGGAAAAAAGATCTTTGGTACCAAAGTCTGTATAAGCTGACTTAATGTTTATATGTACAGAACAGCCAGGTATGGAGGGGCTCCCGAGTGGTGCAACCCAATCACCAAGAGATCGCGTGTCTTTTTTTTTTTTGGGTAAAATAGGGTGTAGAGAGACTCTATTGCCCTCAGCATTTCTACTCAGTACTCGGCACGCAGTGTGTTACTTTGAATGAAAAAACTTTCTGTACATGCTGCTTTTCCCTTAACACCTCAGTTAGGCTAAGCATTGTCGTACCGTGTGAGTATACAATTTGTAGACTTTGTCTGTACATGATAGTCTATTCAAACACAGTTTGAGTCACCAAAGAACAAGATTTTTAGCGTCACAGAGTACATGACTGGCTTTAGAGGGCATTCAACTACAGCTCAACCAGCTAAACAAAAGGCTCCGAGAAGACATGAAACTCCACACGCACACTCGTCGGATGTTATTTCTGCTGTCATTGTGCTGCAGAGACTGTTGTTGACAGACACGGGCAAGGAGCAAAACTATGAATTGTACGTTACTTAGAGCTGCTTTTCTGACCAATCCTGCTCTTCTCCACTGCAGCACTACTTGATCCAAGGTAATTAATGTAGCATAGCTTGCTACTGCACTTCCTTTAAAATCAGCTAGATTTCAATGATTAACTATTAAAGGTACATTGCCTTCATTCACACTAAGTGTTTGATTCTAAGTAGGTCACTCAGTATGATTTCGGACTCTGTATCGGCGAGTACTAAAAACGTGTTCATACTCGGCCTGAAAAATGGTATCGAAGCGTCCCAATTACCAATACAGGACAGATTATATTATTCTACCTAGAAGGAGCTGGCTAGACTGTCTTATGCCTGTTAAGAAGTCAAGGGCAAAAAGAGACTTTACACCTCGAGCAGTTACACTGGAGTCCCTAATTCAGGTAATCCCTCTAACCTTTTCCTCTCTTCACAAACATGCAGAGATGTGTTACAGCAGAGCCCACCTGGCCGTCACTCTATATGTGTTTACTGATCAAGGACATGTGTTTTGACCTGGCTTCCGAACCACTGAATGTTTTAATGTGCTGATTAAAAATTGAACATGCTCCTTCTTTTCTGCAGTAAAAAAAAATGAAGAAATAAAATAAATCTTGCATGGACTAAAATACACTCTTAATGGGAACTCTACATGAGGGAAATCCTTTTTACTCCACGATCAAACTTAATCTGTGTCTGATAACTAGCCCTTAGAGTATAGAATTGCACATGAATGGATTAACTCTGCTTTAAGTAGATGGCATGCAGCCAAAGCAGTGTTTCTAGCCAAGCTTGCAGATGTATGCAAACATGATGAGAATTCTATCATATACTGTTACAGCTTCAAATCAAGATCGTCGTCCCTGGGGGATTATGATGCACATTCAATTCATCATGTTAGTTTACAGTTGCAGACTGAGGCCGCAGTTTGTGTCCCATAGGTCCTGTTTACGAGCCTGAGACGAGCAGAGATTAAAACCAGGCTGAAACCTTGTAGTAGTAATGAATGTTATTAGGACAAGGAGTTTAAACCTTTAAGCTATGCAGCTATACGGTGAGGCACTTCTGTCTTTTCGAGGGCACTGCTGTCAGTCCAGCACAGCAGTAGAAGGACACATGGAAAACTGATACAGTGACCTTAATGGTGCTCAGCTACTGGTCCAGGGCGGCTCCGTCTATGTATTTGCATTAGCTGACTAATTTGTTCACAGCAGTGTGAGGCATAGAGACCTCCCGGATTTTCCACGTTTCATGTCGGTGCTGTGAAGATGGACATGAGTACCGTGGGTATCCTGTTAACCTTGTCTCACCGTATCGCTGGAGGTACCTTCAGAAACTTGGGAGGTGCTGCCCTAAACGCTTTTAAAAGCATTTAAGTATTAGAGCGAGGCCTGTAGTTTGGGCTTTAAATGTCAAAACCTGCACACCTATGAGATTTTATTAGAGCGTTAGTCAAGCCAACAGTAATTCATGTGAGTGTTTTGGCTGATTTAGATTTGGACATTTAAAGCTTGTAAAGGACATTTCAGGTTTTCTTTAAATTTGTAAAAGACATTAACACACATTTGACCTTTCAGACCTTTAGAGTTGCTCACAGAGCCCATAGAGCTGCTGCCATTGTAACGTCTGACTGAAACACATTTGTGATGTATCTGGAACTTTAAGCAATCAGAACCTGAGTGGATGATTCAAGTATCGTTTCCTAATCCTGATAGTGGTTACTCTCACACATTAAGCTAACCTATAGGAGAGCTAGCTGGACTGTATCTCCCAAGATACCACAAAGAAAACTTTTCTTTTTTGTTTCCAACCAAAACTTAACAATAAAATAGGAGTATTGCTACAGTACTACTAATGTTACCATCAGTAATGCTAGTTGTAAATACAACTAACACTAATAATTATTTACAGATGTATTTTTTATTTCACCGAAATCACGCTTTCTATGAAGGCTGAGATGGCCCTGAGAAGGATTCTTATATCACTATATAAAAGAAGCAATATACTGCCTTTATTGTTGGATACACTGCAAGCATTTCTGAGTGAGCGCTCTCAGAAACATTCTCTACATTACAAACATTCTCTATATCAGAAACATTTTAGAGATCAGACACTTGACACTGCCAGAATAAATATACGTTGATATTATAGCATTGATTGTTAAAGCAGAAGAATATATTAAACTATTTTGTAGATTTAGAAGTGGAGGCATGAAAAACATTCCAGCTTCGTATGCATGCCAGGCTGATTATATTCGGAATGTTTAAATTGGTATGGAAATGAATCACTTAAAATGACATGTGAGATGATTTAATATTGCTAGTGCTGTTACACTGTATTCTAGAGTGGTGCGACTGTATATGTACAATCGCATGCGAATGTTTGAATAACCCCTGGTTAAATTATATGTTCAGTTGCTTTTCTAAGTAAAGAGAAGTTAAACATCCTCTATAGAGAACTGAAATATGGTACTTTCCTGCATGTTTTAGTGTATAGTTTCTGTTTATTTGCTGAATTGAACATATTGGGAAAGAAAACATGAAATATGGAACATGCCATAACTTTTGCACAGGCCACATCATCTCTTATTTTTCCCAATATGCAAAATTCAGTGAATAAACAGTAATTGTGGATTCAAATTTGCAGCGGCTTGTGCTCCATAGAGGATGTGTACATTTTTCAAAAAAAAAAAAAAAAAAAACACGA
Organism: Pygocentrus nattereri; assembly: GCF_015220715.1. Classification (NCBI taxonomy): domain Eukaryota; kingdom Metazoa; phylum Chordata; class Actinopteri; order Characiformes; family Serrasalmidae; genus Pygocentrus; species Pygocentrus nattereri. Next base: position 36,815,574 of record NC_051219.1, read on the forward strand.
GAGGCACCCAAACTACTTAGGTGTGTGTATAGTTGAGCTTTTAGAATACATTTAAATATGTAACTAACAATAACTAAAAGTAAACATATAAATAACTAAATAAGACAAATATGTAAACAATACTTTTATATGAAAAAGTGTCAGTGAATCTCTTAAAATACTCTTTCATACTTCACCCACTAACTCAACGAGATGATGTTACTGAACTGTTTTTATGTTTGTGGATTGTTTTTATCCTTATTTCATGTCCAGGGAAAATGACCACCAAGTGCGAGTTATTGAGATGTTTCTGAAGAGATTAGATATAAAGTAATCCAGTTGCATAAAGAAGGAGAGAGTCAGAGGAGAAGACGTGAAAGAAAAACAGGAGCTCCCAAAACTGGAGTTCAAAAATGATTAGCAGAAACAGAGAAAGTGGGACTCTTAAAACAATCATGCAGGAGCTGGTAGACCAGAAAGACCATTAGATAAGCAGTGCTTAAAGCTTTCATCTTTGAGAGAGAGAGGAGAAAATCAAGCTTCACTCATTTCAGATCTGAAAACATTGGAGGTTTTAGTCCATCCTTTCAGTGTGAAGAGTCAACAAGGATTGTAGCTGTCAAAAAGCCATTACTGAGAAAAGGAAATAGACAAAAAGAAGCTGCTGGTGTTCTCAGAAAAATGGCCTGACCACCCTAGAGTCCAGACTTCAATGTCATTGAATGCATTTGTGTAACATGTGAACAGAATCGCAGACGCTCGCAGGTAAAAGGAGAGGAGATTTAATACCTGAGGTAATCAGGAGAATCCCCAGGGGGAGAAAACATATATCCAAGTCCAAGTTCAATCCAAAGTCGTGATACAAAGCAGTCCAGACAGGCAGAGGTACACAAGGGCAAAACAATACACAAAACCAGGTCAGGAATAGCGAGAAGTCGATACACAGGAAATACACCATAGATAAACCACTCAGTAATTGCATGGGAACAATACCTCACAAAGAGTCCAAGTAAAGTCCCAGCTTATAAAGAAAGAGACGGGAGTCCATCAGGTGCAAGTCATTAGAATTCCGGCGACTGTGATCGCTGACAGGTGTGGGGGAAGATCACATGATCCTCCCGAGCATTCTGGGAAGTGGAGTCCGACTTCCCCGTTGACTGCGTGACAATTTGGAATTATTTGGATTGTGAAAAACAGAAAATGCAGCCAACTTCTAAGACTGAACTTTGCAGGTGTGGAAGAATATATCATCAGATTTCTGATCTGATATTTCTGATATTCTTCATATATATATATATATATATTTCTCTGATAGATTGCTCCTGAAAAGAATGGAAGCTGTAATGAAGGTAAAGGATGCAGAGAATAAATAATGAAAATTTTGATTTGTTTCTGTGTTTTTTGTATTTAACATGATACAGATGCAGAAAAATTTGACACTTTTACTTACTACCCATTTTGACTGGAAATAAATGGAGGCCTGACTTTTCCACAGTACTGTACAACAACATATTTTAAAATCACACTTAAACCCTCAAAAAAGGTTTTTTGAGAAAGCCTTGGATCTTTCCTTTACAAGGACACATCACCACTTACATAAACACCAAAGATGACAGAGAAACATGACATATTGTATTTGTTTGATTCCGTTGTTTACTTCATTTTCACATGAATAAAATACATTACCAAAGTATGTAAACAAATAGACAAACTTGTGTTGATGTAGTATGTTTTATTCATGTGGAAATGATGATGTGCACTTCTGAATCCAGTAAATTCAACACACAATTTTTTTCCCCAGTCATTTTTGGTGCTTATACTAGGTGTCAGGAAGACGTGGCGCCTTTCCTCTGATGTTGGAGATCAGCTTGCATGTTGATGATGGTGTGATCGTGCTGAGATTGTGAAGTCTGGGAAGTCCCAGGATAAACACGTTAACTCAGAGAAGCAGAAAAGTAGAGCACTGGAGACAGTCCTCAGAACCGGCTGCAGCAGAGACACACTAACCTAATCTCATCAGCACAGCTGGGAGAGGCACATTTACTCCACATCTTCATATGAATAGAAATAGATTAAGTTCTTTCACCTTGGGGGGATGAAAGGAAACACCAAAGCACTTTCAAATGAAATGGAAATTCAGCATGTAACGATGGAGATCTGATTATGGTAAAACAATGCTGCACAAATTGCACAATTAAGACAGGTAGAGCTGAGATAAGCCAAAACGCTTTCTACCAATTTAGTTATGCCCTAAACCAGCAGATCCAACAGGTCCGTTATAAGGTTATTAGAGACCATTTGTGAGATTCAAAAACAGCAGCTTAAGCTCTTCACGAACCGTTAGAGCCTTTGAAATAGGTTATATGGTTGTATGAGGAAACAGCAAGTCTGAGATGTTTGTATTCCTTTTCATTTTTGGGTGAAATTCTTTTTTTGATGTGGTCTTTTTGTGATGGGAGCCCAATATAGAAATTCTAGCCTGTGATTGGCACAAAATTAATCATATACAGTGGAAAATCATGTTAGATTCCTTGCTGATCTATAGACTAAAGGGGATATAATGAGAACAATAACACATTTCTAATAAATAATATTAATAAAGGGATATAATAATAAATATTTAAAATAGTATGACCAAAGCTGCTGTTCTGTATTGGTTTCAGTGTGTTTCTCTCACTGTTACTATATTTGTACACCACTTATTTTGTACATTTTGCTGCATAGGATTGCTGACAGAGGACTGTACGCATTTTGCCAGGGATGGTTGGGAAGTTAACTTTAGTCTGACAGGTAATGACGGTTTGGAGGCAGTTGATGTTGAGTGTCCAGCCAAGCTTTTTTATTGTCGTAGCTATGAGCAACTTTAGAAACTTGCTGATTTTGCCTGTTTAATTCCTGAGACGCTTCCATTTACATATCACTGTTGTCTGATCAGAACCTCGTATCTCCAGCATTAGAACATACTTTACTTTTAATGTAAGTCAATGGAACCCGACTATTTTCCAAGTAATTTTGGGCCGTTTCTTTTAGTCCATTCATCATGGAATTTGCACGCAATATATAGGACCATGGGTATTTTCAAATTATGTCAAAAACAACTTATATGGAGATACAAGGTTTTGTTCCAACAGCAGTGATATAAAAGTGGACTAAGGCAGTATCAAGTACAGTTGCTCAGTGTCAAAATTACTCTATAGCTGAACATCAGCTTGGCTGATTGGGCAACTGATTTCCACAGCTGTTGTAACAACCTGATATTTCACTTGCCTGAGCTTTCAGGCAATTGTAATGTTGAACTTTGTATAATCATCATGCATATTGTATTTAAACTAATCAAGTAGGACTCATTTAACTGTTGGAAAAAGGGGTTGAATTCTTAAACCACGCAATAGAAAATAATCTGATCGTGAATGGTTTTACTGTGGTAGCCAGATGAGCTCTCCCATTGGTTGGGACTTCATGAGATGAATTGAAGGCCTAACATGTCAGATTAACTGCTTACATAATTAAGAATTAGGACAGAAGAATCAACCAATCATATTTTGATTTCTAATGATTGAAACCATCTTTGTGAGAAAGAAAGTCACTCTAGGCCCTCTGGAAGTCCTAGATATGTCACTGCCTGCGAGTAGGAGTGGTAGCCTAACTAATGTGTTAGCATGCTTAAATGCATTAGCGTTTAAGTCAGATGTTAGAAATAGAGCCTTTACTGAAAGTCACTATGTTATATGTTCATTTCTGTTACAGCCTTCGAGTAAAACCTGGAATGTGCTTTACAAGCTGCAAATATTTGTGTTTAATCTAGAACAGGTATAAAATGTTTGTGTGAATCATTGTTAGCTTAGTGCTAACATAGCCCGAAAATCCTATAGGGGCGCTAGCAGAAAGTTGCACTATTGTAGACATATTTTCTCTCATTTTTACACCGGTTTTTTGTGGCTGAACAGCAAAAAATGCATTGAATCGGACATTTTCAGTTCTGAATTGATACACTTTCATATGTGGTACTGAAATCCAATCCGTATCTGATCTGCGGCGATGCCACTCAGTCTGAACAGCCAGATCGGAATTCAGGCGACTTTTACGTCAGTACAACTCGACGTTTGTCATCATTTCACGCTGCTGAGACTCCTAAATATTCAGGCTGATGTTTCTGTACCAAAAAATTAGAGGAGACCCATCGCAGCCGCTGTTTGAAGAGGTTTAGAGCGAAGCAGCCGAGCGCAGCTAGAGGAGACCAACGCTGCAGCGCCAGAGAACAGTTTAAACAATCAGGGGACCCGAACCAAAGAAGTGGCGGTGGCTGAATAACGCACCCTTTTTATGGTGAACTCGAACACGCTGTGGGTGGTGAGCCCAGCTGTCAACCACTGGAACTTCATAATCGCTCCTGCTGTGTTGGCGAAGACAAAACCTGGAGCGACTAGTGTTCGCTAGTCTTCATGACTGTTTACCTCTGGACGAGCCATGCGAAGTGTTCTTTTGCGCATGCGGGTCGGTTTAGGAGCTGATCTATTCAGACTGATGTGGCATACAGATCACATTTAAAAGACAGTGTGAACAGGCAAACAAAACAATCGGATTTGGTGAGCAAATCAGATTTTGGCCACTTTTACCTGCTGTGTAAACGTAGCCTAGTCACTGTTTGTCACTGGTACCTGTTGTAGCCAAATTGTCACAAAAAATATTTCAATGCTGAAAATGCTAGATGTCGTTAGACTGAAAAATGTCTGAATAAATATTTAAGCATTTACTCTGTATACTAAAACTAAAAAGGTGTCATTATCCTTTCAAAGTAGACGTCTTTCCGAGTGGCATTTTATTGTCATATTCGTGATCAAATAGCAGTATACTGTCCTGC
>NC_051219.1:37725413-37802913 GCF_015220715.1 Pygocentrus nattereri
AGGTGGTCAATGGGAAAGTCATCTTCATCCTGGAAGACAAAGGCAAAGCATGTACATCAGATCTGGTAAACACTAGAGGAGATTACGCAAGGAGTCACGCATAATCAGGGGTAAATCTGCTGATGGAGAAGTCAAATACAGTAACAGCGAGTCTTTTATGGTTGATTGTTTTAAGATAGCACTCAAAGTAACACTGTTTTAAAAGGCCCGTGTCCTACATTATTCTCTGTCTGAGGTCTGCTTACAATGTCTGTGGTCTTATGTACCAATTCACTTTTACATAACCTTTTTCCAACTTCTTGTATGCATTAGAATTAAACATGCTGTTGTTGTTAATACTAATGCATGTAAGTGATCTCTGTTCTGATTGGCTACTTGCATTGGGCCTAAGTAAAAAAATAGTCCAGGTTAAAACACTCTTTATAACCTTAGTATGAATGGGTGGAGCTAAACTGCTGCACGCTCAGCAGGCATGCAGGTAAATGTGACGGATTGGGACGCCACAAAAACACTGACCTCGAAACTTCGTTTTGCAGCTTAATTTCAATATCTCGCTGCTGTCGGACCAAAACCTCATTTCTCCAAAATGGTAACTTTACAGGAGAAGGAAAAAACCTACTTTACTTTTAATGTGAGTCAATGGAACCAGACTTTTTTCTAAGTCATTATGTGCCGTTTCTTTTGGTCCATTCATCTTGATGTTTGCACACAATATATAGGACAGTAGGTTTTTTCAAATTATGTCAAAAACTGGAAAACAATAAAAATGGAGCCCAACGATTTTGGTCTGACAGCAGTGATATGGACTGTGGGGAGTGAATGGTGTGCTTTGAAACATTACATGCTTTTACATGCTCTTATCTGAAACAAAAGAGAGTAGAATTCAGTTTTTTGGACATTGGGCCGTTTAAAACACTTGATGTTACTGTCAGGCGGAATGGTGTGAAAGCTCTGGTTAATATGATTACAGTAAATAAGCACGATAGAGCGTGATGGGTGTTGGTGTGGTATATAAAATGGTAGAGAGGTGGTAAGGGAGTGTAGAACTGAAAGAGACAAAGCAAGATAGCTGTATGCATGGAGAGGCCTTTTTCCGGTACGATACAGGAAACAGAGTTGTAAAATGTCAAGTTATTACCCACAAATGAGAGAGAGAGCGGCTTAATTCATTGCTTCTGTTATTCCAGATTAAAGACGCACTTTTCTCAAGTAATTAATCTCTTTGATGGTGGGATCATTCGGTATATTAGGGGGAACACGAAAACCACCACATGTGCTGTGAATCATGCACACACCTGCTCAAAACAGCAAGACCTGTGGCCAAGTTTCCGTTACAAAGCAGAGACAGCAGAAAGCACAAGGAAAGAGAGGGCAAGATGAAAAACATGACTAACTGACAGAGGAAGAGACTGAGGGTGACAAGACATCAACCAGAGATTTGTACTTTAGTGGACCAAAGAAAGGAGCACTGGAAATCATGAGACCCTTACGCCTTAGTGCACGTTTTGATTAAAAAATGCAACGTCATTCACAAGTTACGGGTGAATCTGATCAAGTCTCTCCAGTAATTTCAGCAGATTTACTGAAATCCTACACTAATAAAAACTCACATAGTCGTCTGAGGCTCGGGCTGAAATTTCAGCATCAGTGCTGGGGTCCTGTTTCCTTTTCTTCTGCTCAGAAAGCAACAGACAACAGAGTGATTTGCCTCAAAGGAGCAGACACTTGGGGCCTACCCTTCAACGTTTGCTATTCAAAGTTTTGTGTGTGGAGAAAAGAGACTTACCCCTGCAATGTCCGAGAGGTTTGCACACGTAAGGAGCCTATCTCTCGATATTGGAGACCTTAAAAAAGCCCGAAAGAGATACAAACTGGAGGTCAACAAGCACATTTTAATATGGAAGGAAGTCACTGTCAATCATGCCTCCTTTAGAAAAGATCTTGAAGATACAGCAAGAAAGATTCTGTCCATTAGCAAACTAATAAACTACATCAAAGTAACAGCTGCCAATTCTGATCTATTCAAATCTCATTAAAAGAATACTAGAATGAGCAAACTTTACTACAGGGTCAAAGGACCCAGGTCCAAAAAGAAGAACAAAAAAGAGCACATAGACGAGCTCTTACCAGGATGATGATGAATCAGCCTCTGTCTCTTCGAGCTCCATCTTTGTCTCTTTCATATCATCTTCAGCTGTAAAGATCAACACCCGGGCAAATCCAAAGTAGACGATAAAGGAGGACTATTTCAGAAATCTGCACGTCTGGTCCCCCTGAGAAACACCTGTCCCACCTCTTCGTGGAAATTAGAAGACAGCAGAATTGTGATGTGCACCCTCACTCCCTACCCCTCCTCTCTTCCTCTTACACTTGCATGTCTGAAACCCACATCCTGTATGAGAAAAAAAGTTCTTGCTTCCTGTTAGCACACAACTTATTTAGCTCACTCAGGTCCTTAGCCTTCTCTTTAAAACACATTCACAAATGATGAAATGTAAAGCGATCAGGAAGTCAAGCCCAGTGACCCATTTTCGTGAAATGACACGACCTCTAAATATTTCTTAGCCATAACTCTGGATTATTATGAGCTTTAAGGGCTACTTCATTTCACAAATCACGTTACAGCCGCAACAAAGACAGAATACAACATGGTTCTTTTGCAAGGGTTATAATCTTCAGGGAACTTTGAGGATTGCTGTAAGAAGACCAGCAGGACAAAAGGTCCAGTTTATAAACTGAACAAGCAAAATGACGAATTAGGCCTGGAGACTTTTTTTTAAAGGAATCAGGCATGGAGGAGTTTCTTAAAAAGGTGCTGGATAACATTCTTACCTTTGGTTTGGATCAAATTTTCTGTCAGATATTTAATCAGTGTTTCCTCTCTTTTCAGGAAATCATTGCCCAGGACTTTTTCCATGATAGCTGTTTATCAAGGAAAGTCATATTAGAATTACCTGCACCTGCCAATATTACTACCTTTAAAGCCATACATATACTGCCCTTAAGGACCTCCAACTAATAATAGAATACATGTAAAAGTTTTGGACACCTACACAACTAAGTTGGTCTAGGCCAAACCCTGGGAAACAACGCCATAGGATTATTCCCCCTCCACCAAACTTTACAGTTGGCACAATGCAGTCAGGCAGGTAACGTTCTCCTGGCATTCACCAAACCCAGACTTGTCCATTGGACTGCCAGATATAGAAGTGTGACTCATCACTCCATAGAATATGCTTCCACTGCTCCAGAGTTCAGTTGTGGCATGCATTACACCACCAGAGGCAACCTGGGACTCTTTAGTGAGTGATTCAACAGAGAATAGGCACTTCAGCACACTGCGTCCCCACTCTGAGATTGTGTGTGGTCTACTGCTTTGTGGCTGAGCTTAAATTGAGTTTAGCACTTAAACTGACAGGGGCAGATCTAGCAAGGCAGAAATTTCACAAACTGACTTGTGGCACCCTATGATAGCACCATGTTTAAAGTCACTGAACTCATCAATGCGATTCATGCTACTGCCAGTGTGTCACTGAACTCATCAATGCGATTCATGCTACTGCCAGTGTTTGTCTATCAAGATTGCAAGGTTATGTGCTTAATTAGATCTACCTGTTAGCAACAGGTGTGGCTGAAACACCTGAACTCAATAATTAGGAGGGTTTATATACATATATATATATAAAGGCAAGCACATGGCTGCTCTTGTGAAGTAAGGGATTCAGACAGTGCCTGCGTTGCCAGAACAGCTGAGTCTTGTGCAGCTGCTGGCCAGCCTTTCACAATAGCCTGCCACTTTGTACCCATAGGGAGCCAGCAGCATATATGACTTCCACTAATATTTACAGGATTTGGCACACCCCTGCCAAATGTCGGTCAAGTTTAGGCCACCTGCCCTTCTTTGGGACCATGACTACTGGTGACGCCCAGTGGCTCTCTGACCGCTACATGATGCCTGTGTGCTGCATCTTTTCCAAAGCCTGGTCTGCAACCTCCTGTTGAGCCCTTGGAAATCATCATGGCTGCTGTAAAGGTGTAGCATTCCCTCTGTGATGTTGTGCTGCCCTAGGTGACACTGCCCCAACTCCTCCTCAGTAAATGCAAAGCAGTCTGGAAACTGTGCCACAATCTCTCCTGCTGCCGTTTGTCCATCTCACCGACTCTATTAGCAGATTTCCCTTGAGCTGCTATTCTACTCTCCTCTCTACTAGGTGGAGCCTCCGGTTGGGCCTGACTCAGTGGTGCATGAGCTAACAGGCTCATGTGCACTGGAGAGGGGGTAAGCTCTTATGGGTGAAGGGGCAAGCATTTTGCAAACAGACTTGACCCCTCCTTCACACCTTTCTTGGACTGCAGGCTGTGCAGGCAGTAACTGAGGCTCAGTGTGCAAATACAGGCCTGCATACTGCTCTGCAGCCACTCCATTCTCAGCATGCAATGAGCCCTGGGACAAGCTGCATATTCAACAATGCATTTGACATCTGGTGGCATCATCTCCACCACATGGCACTCTCTTGGTCCAATTAGCCCTTATTGATTCTTAAAAAGTCCTGGCCCAGAATACACACCATGCACCTCAGCTATCCAGACTAAATGGTGCATAGTCTTGCCCCCAGTTGTCAGCATCAACCATCCCCTCCCAGTGGTAGCTCACCATTCCTGCTGTGTCTTCCAGCTTGAAGCCTGCAGGAGCCACATCTTGTCACTGTGACTGTCAACTTTGTGTCCACCAGAACAGTGCCTGTGTAACCAGTCTTTCTGACCCCCCGAGAGACAGTTACAATTCTGCATTGTGTACAGTTGCTCAGAGAAACATGCAGGACACGGTCTGCTGGTTCAGTCTAGCTTACTAAATGTAATGTACAAAATCCAGTGAACAATAGATTAACAGATTAGATTAATAGATTAACAATAGATTATCTGTTTTATCATATATGCTCTCCTCAGAACAGACAGAGGGAAAAACCTGCAGTGCAGTGATGACTTCACTACCAAAACACACAAGCGAACAAGGAAGATGCACACAAATAATCCTGTATGTTTGTGTTTGTCATGGTATTTAAATGACAGAAAAACGAGGAAGAGGAATTTTAGGTGAAATTACTAAAGCTACATTTAAACCCGCTACACACTGAACACCTTCAGTGTTGATGGAAATGTGACTGATACGGACGTTTGCCCTACCACAGCCACCGTTTGCTGCCTGCACTGTTCTTTTTGACAAGAGAAGCATTCCCTCTGGGACAAGCAGGACATGGATGTAGGAGCCTGCAGTGTCCCACTCATTGCAACCCCAGCATTTTTCTTGCTGACTTCATTCCCAATAGTGACGGTCCAGCCCGCTCCACGTCCAGTACTGCCGCCCCCGTGCCACTGGCTGTAAGGCTGAAGGTACATCCAACCCTTATAACAGATCTGTCATTTCCTCTGCCCACATCAGCGTTTGAGACACATTTAACTCCTCCTCAGCTCTGACTGCAGGACTGGTGACATCTGAGCACCGTGACGCTGCCAACCGCATCTTCCTCTCAGGGCACCAACTCCAGATATTTAGGCAGGTTACTTCAGGTGGGTGGGTCAACTGTGTGTGGATGCACATCTCTGTTGAAGACTCAGGATAGCTCACTCTGTACAGAAGCTGGCATTGTTCAGACTGTGTGTGGCAAACCTCGCAGTAGTGGAAACCTTCTTCTGACACCGATTACAGCACCCACCCTTACTGGAACAGTTCTCACATAACTCATGGGATTTTTTTTTTTTTCCGGTTGTTGTTGGCCACATTGTACACATATGTAAGTAGATTGTTCTATTCAATTCTTCTTCATCAAATACATTAAATATTGAATGAAACATTTAAAAATACTGCCAGGCAAATGGTTTCTAAGATTCTAAGAAATTTTGTTGCTGGATACAACTCATTTCCCACCCCCGTTTGAACAGATTTACCCTCCATATGAGCTTTAATCAGGCCTGAATCAGACCACAGCCCAAGAATCCACAGTATCAAGTTTTGAGTGCAATGGAAATGGAATATCAGACAATATTAAGTCTTTTATATACTTAAGATGACAGTTAGTATTCAAAAGTACATCCTGATTTTGATTTAAAATGGTTAGAATGCTCATCCTCATCTGCTATATTACTGCAGCTTGGATGTTAACTCAGAAGACAAGCTGCACCCATTCTCAGACAAAACTAGTTCAACAAGCAGTCGACTTAAATATTAAGCTTGGAGTTGCTTTCAGCAATTCTGTCTAACATTAATATTAACTTCATTTTTTTCATGATACCTTGACTCGTGTATAAATTTCCAGTTTTTCCAGGATGTGTGGAGTCTTAATTCAATACTAAATGAAATAATATAAAGCACATTTTAGAACAAGTAAATCCTCTAGGGATTTGCAACAGACCTAACCACAGCTCATGCTGCACTACAACAGTGATGTACACCCAAAGTTACATAACATGCAACAACTGCTGCTCACAAGACACACGGTGTCCCAGTGCAACATGGCAAGAAGCATCCTCACTCTGCCCACTTTAGTGACCATTAACAGGTAAATTTCAAATGCTACATAAATTTGGTTACAAAGCACTGCAGGAACAACATCCCTGATGGCTCATATCAGATCAGTCATTATTTACTCACTTTGAACTCCATTTTAGAAATCCATCCCATATACGTCTGTTTCAGTGAGATAAACTTGTTTGGGTTCATCATGGACAATTTATTCTAATTCAGCTATAAAAGCCATGATTGGAGCCTCAAAGCACTCTTCAATATCAATGCTAAAAACAAAAACAAAGAAGAGGAATCTTTTACAACTTTATTCACTATCACACTAAGTGCTCCCATTACAGAGTAAAATCACTTTTTTTTTTTTAACTGTAATGTTTCTCCAGGAGTTTAACAAAGTAGAAAGAATAGAGTTTATGTTCTACAAGGTGTGTCAAGTAAAAAAAAAAAAAAAAAAAAAAAAAAAAGAAAGAAAAGAAATCCACACCCTCAAGTTATGTGCAGGTTCCCGATCCCCAACCTAAAGAAGCCAGAGGCGAAAGGACACTCCCACTGGGCTCATGGAAGAGAAGGGGTTGAACATGAGGGGACCGACTCACTTTGAGACTATGACCAGAATTAACACCCACAACTTCCCTTATAGGCACACGTAATGTGCCGCTATAGTAGCGGAAATAAATTTCAAACCATGACGTTTATCACATGGTGTCAAATGAGAGAATAGATCAGATGTTTCAATGTTTTCATCTGCAGTTTGCAATTTCTTTTTGGCATCATTCCATGGTTTATCTGTGGTACTGAGGTTGCTATAAATCTGTTTTTAAAAACTGTAAAGCAAGACTGCTCAAACAGGGAAAGGCAGAGTGCGCAGTAGTGAGGAACCAAACACTTGTTTAAAAAAACAACAAAAAAAAAAACACAAGGGCAGTCTTCTCTTTACACAGGCTGATGAGCATACTGAAATTCATACACTGAAGCTTTAATACAACCAGTTTTAAATAACAGCTACAGTCAAAAAAGGTCCCGTTCACCTGCTCTCCCTCCCCATCCGTCCCACTGCCCACCAGGCCCAAGACATTTAAAATGTGGGAGTATGACCCCTGGGGTCAAGCAAGGTTTAAAGACAAGGACTGGAGCCAATAGTCATCCCCATACATTATCACTTTTTTATTATTTATTTTTTATTTAAACTTTGGGCTCCCCCCCCATCGATCCAAGTGCCAACTCATTTTCTGCCACCACTTGAAACCCCTAGTGCCCTCCAACCCCCCTGACCCCGCAGCCCCCGGATGTCTTCTCAGCGAATGGTATATCTGACATAGGGCACCTCCACATCTTCGTCAGTCAGGTCATTGCAGCAGAGTTCAAACACTAGTGCTTTAACATGCTTCCCCAGCTTCTTCTTCGACACCTTTGTCACTATCTCAGTCATGCTTTAAAAAAATGAATAAATACATAAAAATTACTGAAAATTCTTCTGAAATGCAAATGCAATTAGATTAGACGTCACATCCAATGAAACTAATGGTTCAGCAAAACAATACATAATTTTAAAAACATAATTCACTTTTTCAGCTTACCCTAGCTGTAGCAGCTAAGACATGTTTGGTGTACAAATTTCTCTTCTTTGGTTTAAACCTGGAGCTATAAGCTAAATACTAGAAGTCATTAGTGACCCAAAGCCTTTCTATTAATAATTCCCCAAAACTTCTATCCACCTTGTCCAAGTGGTGCAAGACTCGGTATGACTATTTGTGGTAAATGAAATCTATGTACCTGGACATTGTGGGTGGCTATTTTAGACAACAGCTGAATTCCACATGCCTTGCAAAACCACTCATGTTCTTTGCATGTAAAGCAGGCATAGGGATGCTAGCTTTTGAGAAATTTCTGTTGTTTCTCAAGATTTAATCTTAATTTCGTATAGTCATGAACATAGCCAAGCAATCATACCCAGTGTAATGAGCATGCATGCCAACACTTCTCGTTTAAAATGGCTGACTTCAGCTACACTGAAGCTTTATTTTTATATTCACCAAGTCACACTGACCACATCAAGTCTGTGTGACCTTAATGAAGACCTGGATACAGTTCAAGCAAGGTGAAAAGTTTTGAAAATGTATTTATAGAAAAGATCTGGGTGACCACTGACTTGTGGTGTTTGTTAGCAAAGTTGTAGCTCCAGCGCTACATTAAAAGCAGCAAAATTTGGGCACCAAATACATAAGTTGATCAACATCTGGCCAAGAGGAAAATTAATTAAGATTTAAGAGCATCATTTACAGTGGCCTTTTCGATCTGAACCAGTAAACCATGAACTTATCCTTTGCTTCTGTGGAAATGAATAAGGATTAGATACTCACGGCAGGTCCAGTCTCTCTCTGAGCTTGGCAGCAGGCATGAAGAAAGAGTAAAGCATAGAGACACCCTGAGAGAGCATTGTGATCTCCAACTTGTGTTCATTCTGAGGATGGAAGAGAACAGGAGAGAGGGGGAGAGAGATTCTCAATACAACATAACTTAAATGCCAGTCTTTAATAGGCAAAGTCAGAAAACACCTTAATACCTTGAAGTAGTCCAGGAACTGCCGGAGTGTCATCTCCTCTCCACTTGGCTGAACACCCTTCACTTCGAAGCGGTCCCATAGCGTCCAGTCAATTTCATAGTACTGTTGGGGGGGTAATTGAACAACATTCAGAAATGTTTAAATCATACTTCATAGATATAAACACAATTCCAAGAACTTGCCTTGTGCTTGGGAGCAGCAATAGGCTCGGAGAAAGCGAAGAAAGGCAGGGCGAGGTTCATGAAGCCATTCTTATACGACTCTAACTTCTTGTGGCCCTGAATGATCTTGAGCAGCTCCAGACACACCAGGCCTACTACAGCAGCTGTCGTTGTTGCTATGGCAGGAATGATCTTACCAGCAATTAGTTTGCTCTGCGGTAGAAAGAGACATCATAAATACACAAATTGGTAACTATTTTCTATTTGAAACAGCCACCTTTCCAGTCAGCACAAGCTCAGTCAAATGCTCACCTTATGTCTGTCTGCTGGAGGAATGTCATAATTCTCTGCTCTCAAATTGGATGCAGCTACTATGAAGTCCATGTGGAAGTTAGTGTCATCATCCTGAGTGGGGGCGGAAACAGGAGTTATGAATCAAGGTCATGCCCTAAAAAGTTTTTATTCTCAGTTGAGACAAATAAGAAATTGTACCTTTTCAAAGTCTATTGGACAGAGTTTGAACTGGGATGCAGATTCCACAGGAGGCAGCAGGGTCTTCAATTCTTCAAGCCTAGAGTCATCTGTAACAGAAGTGTTTAACACTTGGAGCTATTCATGGTTCAGTACAGATAACAGTATAACAATACATCTACAGAATGTATCTTGATTTAAGCATGGTGTTTCTGATTATATCACAGTAACTAAAATGATCAAAGTCCCTTACCAACAGAAGCATTGGCACTCTGCAGCTCCTGATCAGATACATGTATTTTAACTCCAGATTTGGGGGTAAATTCTGGGACTTTGATTTCCTGCAATAACTTGGCCAGAGCTGCACGGTCAGTGGAACCTGGCAGGCCATATGTCTGGGCAAACAGGTTGGCTCCAGCCATGATGTAGTCCATGTGCAGATCCTAAAGATTGCGAGGCAAGAAATGTTCAGTTTTACTTTGCACATGGAAAAAACAGTTTTTGCGAAGCAATTCAAGGTTAGCTCATGAGATCACAGCATACTCACATTGCTAGTGCTAAATTCTAAAGGATGAGGACATCTTTTAGGGCCTGACCAGAATGGAGCTCCAGAGCTTGTGAGCTTGGAAACAGGAATGGAGAGAAAAACTTTTTTTTTTCATCTGACAAAGGATTATTTTGAGTATGATAGTCATTGTAGTACTTTTTAAAATCAGTTAAATGTTTTCAAGTTTAAGGTTCACATTCAATAAAAACACAAAACAAAAACTGTCTGCAACAGGCACTGAGAACAATCAGACAAATAAGAGAAGTTCTCACCTGGTCAGGAGGGAAGTTGTGCAGTAACTGGCGGATGTTGTTATTGTACTGGCACTGCCAATGGTTGCGGGCCCAGGCTACACAGTCCTCCCAGCTACGGGGGCAATCTGTCACCAGACTCTTATACACAGCTTCCAGGACCTCCAGAGGCTGGGCACCAGGCAGCTTCAAAGTGCGCTCCATGAACTTAGGGTCTCTGAGGGTGGGTCAGTTTACAAAATGAAAGAGAAGTGGTCCTATTAATAAAAGCAGAACTGGATCTGACCTCAGCATCAAGGTCAACTAAAAGTCACTGCGAAGTAAGATGGGCGTCGCCATCAAAGAATACCCATCATTTACTCACGTCAGATACTGCATGGCATTCTCAGCAGGCTGTTTGAAAAGTCCCTCAAACTCATCACGAGCCCACTAACAAAAAAAAAGGGAGAGCATGCATTACATTAGACTGATCACAACTAAGCCAGCATTCAAAGTTAACTGTACATGAGTACATATCTGCCCTCAATTGTCAATGTATCTGTAGATTTGCCAACAATGTTAATTGCTAACAGTCTACCAGCACTTTGCCCTGTTGAGAGTGGCAAGTTTTTTTTTCTTTCTGTTCAAGGTCAATCTGTGACTCACTAGGTCAAAATTATTACTTATTTTCTCAAGGTTGTGACTTAGCAAGAAAGCATCACGAAGTTTAAAAAAAACAAACAAAAAAAAAAAACAAAAAGTTAAAAAGGGGAGTTTATTCTTTGAGAAAGTACGTGATTAAAATAAAGTACTTGCACTGATTAAATGACTGACATACACCAGTAATTTGCAAAAATAAGTCACTATTTGCACTTAATTTAAAAACATGTTCATTTGAATTCATTAGAATATTTTAAAATCCATTTAATTTTATCAAGCACATCCACTGTATGATTGAGCATAACCTCTCAGCTACATGCTGTGCATCAAAGAAAGGCTGACAGATCTGCCACTGCACACACAATTTTGAAATATTGCATTTTTAATAATCATTAGTAACAGATATGGTTATAACACCAATTAATTAGGTAAAACCTGCTCTTATAGTGTTGTAAAATATGCCAAACAGCCATTCATTATTTTTGTAAAAATATTTCTTTTAAAAAAATGAATTTCACTCCCATCAATGGAACAAGACCGCAGGTACAAGTGTTAAGTAAATGTCTTTGAAAAACATAAGTAATTTCAAGAAAATGAGACATTAACATACCAGCAAAAATATAAGTTTAAATCCACTACCTACAGTAAATCTTGGTAAATGCAAAACTCAATTTTTAACACCAAAATAACATCTGTGATGGGCCAAACATTAACAAACCAAACTCCTTAGACTTGCATTGTGAAGTGTGTCGAAAAGTGACTACATCTCACCTGGAGTGTGTGTTCAATAGCATTGGGGAAGTTCTTCAGGGTGCAGATAGGGATGGACTTCTCTGGGGGGTCTTGGCTGGAGCTGTAGGACTCAGTGAGGAAGGGGATAACTACCTGTACATTCCCTTTAGTGCCAAGAGTACCAGACTCTAGCAATGGCTTACGGTAATAAACACACCTACGGTCCATATACATACCTGAGGAAGACAAAAATTGCCCAAGAGACATGAACGTAAATTAGTCACTGCGTTACATCTACCAACTGTAAAACAGTATCCGAGATACTGGCTTTTAAATACTAAGTGAAGTCTGATAGCTCAGATTTCACATAGGTTTTACTTACGGGCATCAACATTATCCAGGGCATTGGCCACTCCATCCAAGCTCTCGAAAAAGTCGTCGTCATAGATTTTCTCTGTGTCAGGCCCGACACGGTTCTGATGGCCTGTGATGCGGACAGACGGATTCATCTGCTTCACGGCAGCAGCGGCTGTCTCACTCTTCATCTTCTGCTCATCAGGAGGAAATGACACATAAAAGCCAATTATCACCTACGGTCACTGTCATCGCTCCCTGCTGTTGAAACCTTCTGAAGCGACAATTCCAAGCACCACAACACACTGCTCTTCAGTTTCATGTGAAGCAGGGAAACCGTAAAAAATAAGTGTATGGCAATGTGTGCCTAAGACAAATAACTGAGAATCACAGAAGACGTCTTGCTCCTGACCAATTTCACAATGTCCCTGATGACATTCAGTTCTTAAAAACACTCCAAATCCTCTGCTAAAGTTGAGCAAAAAAGGGGCAGACATTGCATGAAGAACCATAAATGTATGAAAAATTATTTAAAGCTCTCCAACAATACTTGTGGACTACACAGAGCTAATTAAATATACAGATCACTTCATTAAGAATGACTAATCATAATATGCAGAAATATATTTGCCTATGAGGTAACTGAAGGGACTGCCTCAGCAAAATTTATGACAAACCAACACTCCAAATGAGGATGTGTAGTAAACTCATAAAGTAATATCGATCCATTAGAGAGCTGCTAATTTGGCTGCTTTTTGGCACGCTGCTATGACAGGCAATAGTGCCAGTTAGACAATTATTTGCTACCCTTATTTATACAGTCTCATGCTCTTTTAGTTTATATTGACAATGTGATATTGTTGTAGGGCAGTTTATGAGAGTCAGTCAGTCAGTCTCAAAGACATGTCAGAAGAGGTCTAGGTACCTTGCTTTGACAACCACCTTGGCTGTAAATCACTGTTTTGTTATTTGTTAAATACCTCCTGACATGGTCTAGTGACCTAATTATTTTATTGCATCAAAAGTAAAATATTCCAATCTATAAAAGGTCAAACACACAAACACGTCCTTCTGAGTCCTCTATACAACTGACGAATTTTCAAGGACACCAAAACTATTAAACATGACCTGCAGTTCATAAAATTGATAGAAAAACATTAAGATCAAACTCAAGATAAATCATGCATCACTACAAACCAAAAAAGGCCAAGGGGCTTCTTATTCCAACAGATTCAGCTACTCCAAAAGTGACTTACAGCCAACTTAGATTGACAGAACTTGCTGCAAACTAACAGATTGCAACTTATACTTACCGTTACATCCCATGGCCTGAACAGGAACTGACGATTGAGGTTTGATTTCTCAATGGTGTCCATGTCTGTGACAATGACCTCTCCCTCCCCACTGGCCAGACCCATCATAGCAAAGTTCTTCAGCAGCTCACAGCCAATAGCTCCTGCACCCACCTGAAAGTAATCACAGCATCCAACAACATTTATATAAAGTTGAATTTATTACAAAAAAAAAAACAAAAAAACAACCACAGTCACTTGGATGCTATTAGTAAAAAGGCAATACAAGGAAAGAGGTGATATGGAGTATGGAAGGAATATGGAAGAGGTGATAACGAGGGCAATGAAAATAAGAACCACTGAATTAATCAATTAATTAATAAATACAACTCACCAAAAAGTATCGCTGCTTGGCTAACAGCTCTTGCATTTTGGATCCAAACACAGCAATCTGTCCATCATATCTGCAGCTTCTCTGAGAAACAGACAGATGGTTTGGCATTTTGTAAAAGGTAACAGCTGTTTCTCTACAAGAAAAAGTGACATATGGAATGCAAGACAAAACTCAAGAGAAAATATGAACAATTCAGAAAACTCACAGGAGCACAGTCTTCCTCTGTGAAAACTGATTCCTCAGCTTCAGGTAAGCACTCCAGAGCATCAAAGTACAGCCACTGCATGATGGGCATAAACTTGCCTGTGCATGCCTGAGATGAAGAGACACTGTGATTAGACGTCTAATCTAGACGAACCTGATACACACCCTAAAACAACTACTCCAAGAAAACATGTTGGCACCAGCAAATATTAAATTATGATCACACACAGTTATGATCATATTTATGTATTTCTAATAAAGAGAATATCTGGTTAGCTTGGGCTACTTCTACCTCTGCAGTAGAGCATGAGTGGATGGGAGAGAATATAGAAAAACTTTATTACCTTCATAACCTCCTGGGCAGCAAGCCCACCGATGAAGGCATTGACCGGTGCCAGGTCCCCTGCGGCTAAATAGGACAGTTTTTTAAGCAGTGCTTGGTCCAGCGACTCCTGCTTGGCAGAGCCAGACTGTACTGCGTTCACCTCACCGGCCAGAGCTACAAGCTCGTCAGCATCCGACTGCGGCACAGAGAGGACAGAGGACGACCATGCTGAGTCAGTAAGCAATACCGCAGCATGCTCAAACAGAAACTAGCAGCAAGCACGAAACAAGCTAAATATATTGGCATCATGACAGCCATATGGAAGGTCATAGCACAGTATTATGTTATTTAATATACATACACAAAGAACATAAAGGCAACTTTTATTATGTATATAATAAAATGGGCTAACCTGACTCCATGGCTTAGGACGACGACTGTGTTTCTTCTCAAAGCTGTGTAGAGCCTGGAAGCCAACATGCAGTTGGCCAGGGCGATCAAACTTGGCAAAATCAGTCAGCAGAAACTCAGGCTCAGATATTGAGGAGGAAAAAGATTTCTGCAAATGGGGAGAAAAGTTACATGAGAAACAATGCTGGATCCCTTTTTAGAGTCAGTCCTATAGCTGTTTGCAAAATACTGAAATCAATTGGACTTACAAAGGCAACTTTCTTAGGCATCTTGACTTGTGTCACAATACCACCCCTCACATAGTCCGAGAAAGATGTGGTGTCACAGATGCTGAAAGTGTAGGGCCCTGAAGACACACACAGTTTTAGCCATGAGTTACAAGTCACAATCATCAAGATTAATCTACTGATATTCTATCAGTGTTGCACTACATGCAGATATTCTCCTACTATTTGCTATAATTAAACATCCATTATTATAAATTATGTTGTTATTATACCATGTTGTTAAAAATTCACCAACCAGATGTGCGGAGTGGATACAGACTCACCTAGGACTTTGATTTCAATCGGCTGGCAGCCATTAAGGTCGGTCATGCCCTGAACCTCTGTAAAGGTGACATAGTCTCCAGTCTCAAAGCCGTGCCTGGCCTCATCCAAACAGGTCACCACACCAGCACTGTCCTGTTAACATACAGTCACATGTGGACACTAGCGATCAATCAGATGGGCACATTATCCAAACTAAAAACGAATACTAAATAATTGTTGAAAGTACTGCTAGGAAAAAAATTCACTATTTGGTAATACGCATCACAGGCAGATAAAATGTGCTCAATCATACACAATATCTTGGTTATTGCATCACATGATCAAGCCATCAGTGGTTACCTTGGTAATCATTGAGATCATGGCACTTAGAGGCTGCTCTCCATTGGTGTCATGTACCATCATCTCTTCCCCAAAATCACAGAAAAGTTGTCTGTCCAAACACAAACGCTATAAGTTAGACATGCCCCCTAAATTTAATAAAGAAAAGCTAGACAAGAATTAAACAAATGCTTGTCCCCTTACCCAAACAGTCCACGTGTGTCAGCAATGATCAGTTTAATGCCTTTGCTGTGGCAGAAGTCACCAATGTGAGTTTGTTCATCAAATGTGGAGTTTGTCAGCACCACCACCTGTCCCAGCAGACACACAGGAATGTTGAAAGACTGCTGATAGTCACATGTCCAACTGTATAGCTGATATGCAACAATCAGGCCTTTCTTCTTTAACTAAAACAGCATTTCTGTGAGAAATGTATCAAAGTAGAAATTCTTCCTAGCCATTCACAACACTGGGCAAAGATCAGATTAGTCATTTCAAATTACATAAATATACCCCTCTTGAAATTGAGGTGACCTTTCAAAAACTTCATTTAAATAGGTGCATTTGAATACTGCTACTCGAAGAACCACATTTAGACCTTTATCACGTTGTGTGGTTACTGCTTGAGCACTCACTGATTACATTTAAATGCTGCTCAAATAAGTTGGCCCATAATTATTTTTGCCATTTGTTTGATACAAGCTTCTCTCACACAAACGCTTTTCAACACAAGACTGCTATCCTTTGTGCTAATATCCCAACAAAAAACTTTTAGGCTATATTCTCCAAGGAATTACATAATTTAAAAGCAGATGCACAGAGTTCACAAAAAGCACTGCATGCATTTACTACATGAGGAAGAGAAACAAAAGTATTAACATTGAACCATATTCTTTAAAGCTTCTGCTATTAGGTCATAGACCAAAATATAAATCACAAAGCACGTTCTGGCTTGAAGCAAACTGGACTTTTATTCAAGTTCACTTATAAAACGTGTTGCGCAGTACCTGAAACTGTGTCAGGTAGTCATCAGTGAGAGCACCAGTGTAAGCAGTCACAGGAACGTAGCTGTTAAGTTCTGCCAGCCGGCCCTGGCTGACCTCAGCGCGGTTCTTTCCCAGGTCTTCCTCGCGCAGGTAAAACTAGAACACACAAAACATTCAGCATCAGTTTCATATTTCACTACATGGTTTCCAATCCTTCCACATGATAATTATGGCTGGAATTAACAAGGACAGGGACTCACAATGACCAACTGGATTATCCTGAATTGGGAAAATCTGCTTTTAGCTACACTGCAACACTTATCTGGAATGTATTAAAGGAAACTAAAGCTCTGCTTACTGGTGTCACGACCATTTTATAGTTCTAATCTGCATTTCACCTCCACTCAGCCTGCTGCAGTGTGATTAGTTCCTTTATTGTTCTATTTTACATAATCATTTTATTGCAGCTTTAATAATAATAATAATAATAATAATAATAATAATACTACATTTTATTTCATGGCGCCTTTCAATAACCCAAGGTCACCTTACAAAACAGGAAAAAGCAACATTCTCTACATCTTGATTTTTTTTTTAATTTAATTTAATTCTTCATTTAATTTTTTTAGTCTTTTAATCTCTGTTGAACTTGCCTGGCTACACTGTAAATGAAGGTCACCCTCAAATGTACTTGCAAATTAAAATAAAACTTAGTAGACTAATTGATGCATTCATCCCCAGTAAGGCAAACAGGTTAAGGTAAACAGGCCAAACATTAAATATCCACAGCCATGTTATGCTACTATTCACCATCACCTAAAGCAAATATATTTACACCCAACATTTAATCACATCCATTACTGAACCTTTTAAAGCTTTCATTCTGTGCTGATTCTGTTAAGCAATCGTTGGTGTAGAAAAGGCATCATTTTAACAGTAGTATTACAGTACATCAGCCTTCCCATCTCACTCTTAGTTTTGTAATTTTCTGCACACAATAGCTGAAGGGGGGAAAAAAAAAAAAAAAAAAAAAAAAAGCCTATTTAAAAATGCCAAGTCAGCCAAACTGGATGACAATGATCCTGAGCATAGTACCATAGTGCTCCAGCAGAAAGTTGTCCACTGACCTGTGAGGAGAGGTCCTGCCACTCAGCCACACCCTGGTCATGCAGGGTGACACTCTTGACTCCACCCAGAATGACATTCTTAGCGATCTCCACGCCAAGACCACGCAGCCCTGAGATCAGCACATTGGAACTCTGCATGCGTTTCATGGCATCGTGCCCCAGCACGTACCTGCCAAACAGACAGTTTTATATCAACCAACAGTCTATACTAATACAACGGTCAACCAAAGGCAAGCAGCAGTAAAAACATCTGTAAAACTGAGAACAACTTTAAAAGTTTTGTTGCACAAATTTTGAAGTTACTGCAATTTTCACACTATTTTCTTTCAAATGGAGCATCACTGAACCAAGAACCTCTCGCATAATAAAGCTGATTCTCAAACCCAACTTCTCAACTCAAGTTTTAAACAAAACTGTAGATACTGTGTTTGACCTTTGTACGGCAGTATAGATTTAGTTTAATGTCCTCCATTAGCCAAACTATAAAAAATTCAGAGTCAGAACTTACAGCTGTCTGGAGTACAGGCCTTCATCAATCTCAGCATCATTTCCATTCTTAGCCATGCCCTGTGGGAATACAGCACAGCAGTTAGTGAACCATATACAGAAATGGCTAAATTAGATTCATAGTCAGAGACTACGACACACGAGTCTTCCACCTTCTGCACTCCCTATCCAACAGGAGTGGATTAGGTCTATATGATCGCAGATCATTAAAAGATTCAAATCAAAAGGTTCTTACATGTAAAGCTGATTTTTTCCTAACGTTTTGACGTATGAATACAGACAATTCACTAAGGTGTAAACATACAACTCAAATAAATAAACACAGTTTCATACGTTAGCTGGTGTGTGGGGTAGTTCAGTTCTGACAGAGTTTGAGGAGGAGCAGTGGGATCCCGTCTTCGTCTCTGATCCTGTCACGCGACGCTTCTTGGACAGCGGCGAGCTGGACATCTATACAAAAGCCATAGTAAACTTAAATATATGATACTAAAAAAAAACAACCATAACAAAAGTTAGTGAAAATACATATTACAATTTCTTGTGTTAACGTGTATGAGAACATTAGTTCACCAAATAATAGCCACATTTATTGTTATCAGAACAGTTTAACTGAAACACTAACTGGCTGAATTTAACAAATGCCCCACACATTAACAAATTTTAAGTTTCACCTCGAAAATCATGAATCAAAATAAAACCATACAATGAATCAGACACCAAATAATGTAAGGTGGAGTCAATCATGATATCCTAGAAACCTTGCTGCTTTCGATACATTGTTTATAAACAAGAACACAGTAAAAATATAAAAGCTAATAACACAGGAATTCAGTAATTAATATATCAAAATGACTAACATTAATAAAACAGTTAAAGAAGACAAAACTGGCTCTGGAACATTTACATAAATCTTCATGAACTAACCGGAAGGCATGACTGAACAATTAACCAGTAGGCTTGCAGCTTATCATCTGAACTTTGTTTTGGGGTCAACAACACTAATTTCTCTCTTTACACCAGGCTGAACAAATTCTTTAAAAACTTAACCGTTCTACTTTGTTGTACAACTAGTTCTGTGATAGCCTACTAATCAGAACTGTATATTCAAATAAAGTCTGTTTCTGCATCAAGTATGACACTGTTTCCTAAAGGTCTACAGCTTAAGTAAATAAAATCTACTTATATAGCACTTTTCACAGACACAAGTCACAAAGTGCTTTAGAAGAAGCACTACACCTTAATAGAACAAACAAAAATACACACAAAATGCAGACCTACTGCATTCGGATTACCAAAACATCTGTTTAAAAAGAGACGCGTTTAGCTTCTATTTAACAGATTCCACAGAATCAGCAGACCTTAAAAGCATCGGCAGATCATTCCAAAAATTAGGTGCCATGACCTCCAATGCTCATTCACCGTGTGTCTTTTGAGCGGGTATGTAAAACAGACAGTAAACTTATCTTATCTGACCTACAACAAGCAGAAAAATATATTGTGAAGTAGATTTTTAAAAAAAAAAGATATCTGGACCTCTATACATTGGGTTTCAGCACTGGACAGTTCCTGCAACGAATAACCAAAACAGCATGTATAAACACATCTAGGTCTGTAATGATCGCAGGACCAGAAACAAACAAGTCACATGATGTCAGACAAGGCAAGTGAGAGTCAGTTCTTCTGACAGGCATGTCTGGAAAGTATTGCTACTGTAAAATAAATTAAATAAAATAATTTCAAATTCCAAAATTCACTCAATTTATTTATCTATTTACACTTCATACATTCACTCTGCAATAATGAGAAAATAAAGACCTGGTGTTTTCACATTCACTAATACACTACAAGCACATTCACTATGACACAAGCGCTCTTGCTTCACCACAGCACGGGCAGGTCCTGCATTTCTGCCGCAAGCTGTAGGTAACTGGCCTGCTATAAATAGCTCGTGGACACAAACGCTTTGTTTATTGCCTGGCTCGCCCATTCTACCGCACAAAAACGCTGATTCATTAAAACCCAAGTTCACCCACTGCTGCCCCACAGCCACTTCACCAGCTGCATTTACTAAACTCGCGAAAACCCAGAGCCGTACGATGGTGTGTTTTACAAGCCTTACACAGCCGTCCGAGTTTGTATCTGCTGATTCTCTTTCGGTAGAACTGGAAATGAACCAACCGTCTTTGCTCAGGAGAACAGATAATACAGTAAACGCGAGCGGCCCCGCGCTGTCACCACAGTGGAAAACCCGCAGAGCACCAATAAACGCGCAGAGACAAAACGGGAAAAGTCAATATGTCGATGGGCCTCATCGACATATTGACTTTTGGACAAAAGCAGATTATGTGGGACGCGATATCGTTCATGACGGGAAACAGGGCTAACTTGGATTAGCCACAAAAATAAATAAATAAATAAATATAATAAAAAAATTCAATAAAATCTGAAAGCGATAAGCCCTGCCAAAACGGAGAAAGGCACCCTTGGCTCAGATTACATTACACCTGCTTTGTGTATTTTCTGCCAAGCTTCGTTTTTTTCCCCCGTTTCAACGATTCCTTTCCAGCACTTCCTTGTCAACGGGAGACGCTCAGTCATCCGCAGTCCGGTGTAAATTACAGAATACAGAAAAATAAATAAATAAATCCACACACGAGGCTAAATTCGGGTTACTCAGACCCAGTCGCTAATCGGATTTGGTCGTTTTGAATTTTCCGTCCATTTAAAGATAAAGAAGCTAGCTAGGCTAGCTACACCATACATTTGGGATAGACTCGGTTTTCCGAGGCTGGTCTGAGGCCTAGCTCACTTACAGTAACCGGATTAGCCCGAGACCTGCTGACTGTTAGCAGCGGTAACGAAAACGAAACAGTTTCGCGTTTTTAAAAAGAGAAACTGGCAGGCCAGCTATTCCAGGTGGCCTAGGCAAAGCAATCTGCGAGACCGATCAGCCTTTCAGTGGCCAGCACCGCCGCAACGGAATAAACCAGCCAGCCATATGAATAATGAAGAGCCTGAAGTTGGTGGTCTTTGCCCCGAGTTGGCTTGTGGAGTTGAATTGTTTGGCTCTTACCAATAACCCTTCTCTGTCCACTCTCTCAGTGTCGGCAAACCGCTCCCTCGTGTGAAACAAACTTCAAACGTCGACGGTGCGAACTGCTGGCAGGTAAGGTGAATTATGGTGGGGGGAGAAAGGAAAAAAAGCGACAAAGCGCGACGGAACCGCTGCCTGAGGAGACGCTGTGAGGAAAAGCCCCCCTCGCTATCCTGCCGAGTCACTCTGATCCGCCCTGCACCCCGCACTGAGAGCCTTTCTGGTTTCGCTACAGCATACGGAACAAAACCAAAATGGCAGCTGCAGCGCAGGGGCGGAGCTGCTCGTGTATTCAACAGGAAAAGGAGGACTCAAGGTCCGCTGAGCAACCGCTCACTCATTGGCCATCAGCACCGAACCTGCGGAAACGCCCGCCCCTGAAAGTGCAGGCTCTCTGCACCTCACTGGGAATTAATTATTCAATGTACTGGTACGTCAACCATAATGTAATACCTACAACACATCGCCCATAGTGGTGTGATCTGAAGAGTCACTCTGTGCTGATGAAGTGAATGAGAACCTCATGACCCACAGAAGACAGGAAAGCTTTAGAGCTGACACACAGTGACTGCCCGAGTCTGTGCAGAGCATGGGACCTCAGGACTTTCTT
This sequence comes from Pygocentrus nattereri, assembly GCF_015220715.1. NCBI lineage: Eukaryota > Metazoa > Chordata > Actinopteri > Characiformes > Serrasalmidae > Pygocentrus > Pygocentrus nattereri. The sequence continues at coordinate 37,747,471 of NC_051219.1, forward strand.
GGTTCCCCTACCGGACACCCAGCAGGCAAAAAGCCTGTTCATTAATTCAATCAGGCGTGATAGGATGAGGGAAAGTGTGGCGTAGGACTGCAAACCCCTGGACTACAAATTCTAATAAACGGCCTGTAAGAAATCCACTAAGAAGCCCAAATAAAGCCTCCCTTCAAGGAGAAAATCTATTTCAAATCAAATTCAAAGTCTGATACTGAACAGAAGGACCACAGAGACACCATCAAAGTGCACACAGCTAACATACAGCTTAAAACAAAACATGTTCCCAACACACAAACAATATGCAGACATTACCAATTCCATTTTCTTCCTTTTCCACAGTCCTTCCATTTATACTCATCTGAAAGTTTTGTAAAGCAGCTTGATCTAGGTTTCTATGTATGAAAGGTGCGACACAGTTTACTTATTGATACTGTCTATTGGTCAAATGCCTCGTTTTACAAAGCTGCCAAGTATCAGCACAAGCACAGGTCAATAAATCCAGTGGGCGATATGGCCAAAAACATACATCACAGCATAATTAAGATTAGTGACAGTTTCGGTACATCATGGTATAACCTATTCATACATCTCCAAATACTTTAAAAATAAAATCATTTCGGATACTTAAGGAAACCTCCTTTGTAGATTAACATTGGTGTAGCATTCTACGATGTTCCTTTCTTTTTTATTAAGAGCCATATTTAAGCAACTGAAATAGACTTAAATTTAATTAGGCGAAAGAGTAAAACAAATGAACACAGCGGCTTTCCTGAGCCCGACAAAAACAGCACTAAATGTCGTTTTGGGTCCGAAATTCATTTGTCTCATACATGCATCGCTGACACTCAAACTTTCATCTACAGCTGTCAGAACCTCCTGGAATTTGGTAAACACGACAAGCCGTTCACGGCATCAGCATTGCCTAAAATGCCGCAGAGCATCTCAGCTAACGGGCTAACGGTTAACCACAAAAGATTGGCAGGAAAAGCACTCTCCCCCCCCCCCCTTTTCAGTCGCTCATTCGATCTTCAGCTTCTTTAATAACAAACTTCATGAGCAGCCTATTTCGGTTGTATGTACCTTGTGCTTATGTATGACATACCAGTATGATTAAACGACAAAATAGCTTTTGAATTTCAACCAGTATTCTGAGTAGATGAACTGACATTAGTCAGTGCCAATATATTTGCTCAGAAAAAGCATTTAATTTAAAACGAATGACATTGAAACTACCCACTGATCATGTGTGACCCATGTTCATATAAGCATTTGAAAAAGCTCAGCACTACATAAAAAGCAATCATTTGTATTACGAGTCAGACTGACCCATAAAACGTTTCCACTCGAGATGAAATCTGGAAATGAAGTTAGCAGAACTTACTATAACTTTCAGACTGTTTCATCATTACATTAAATCTTTAAAATCATGTATAATCCAAGATGGTCTCTGAAGGAAATCAAGTAACACTGACGGATTACAAATGTCAACAAACTCCTAGGTCTTTCGTTATGAGGAAAATTAGTGAATTCTAGTCCTATAAAGAAATGAAATGATTAACACTCTTTGTGCTTTCCCTTTATATATGTATTCTTTGAGGCAACTCTGATGATTCCATGCCTAGACACCGTGCTCCAGGTCTCAGACCAAAAAGAAAAAAGAAAAAGTAAAAGTAAAAAGCACAAGTGTCAAAATTAAGTGCTGTGTACTAACATTTGGTTTCCATCATTACGTCCATATAATGCAGTGTAAAAATAAGATGACCACATGCAAGAACACCACATGCAAATTAGCAGTATCTACAGTTTGACATGTAGTGCTGAGCAGGCACATGTAAATTTAGAGATTACCAAAGAGCAGCTACTGAGATTAGTGTTCAAATGCCACTAGCTTAGAAAATAAGAGAAATTAGCAAGTACTAACAATCAATAACTGATGTTATGTTTGCACATCCAGTATAATAGGTTCCCTCTGGATAACTATAGTACAATGCTGTAACCTGTTAGTCATAGGTTACATGTGTGCGTCAACAGATTAAACTGAATCATGCTTGATAAAGCAGGCAAACATGTATTCTTACTGCTATTATCAAAAGGTTCAATTTGTTTTTCATTTTTACTCAGTGAATACATTTACAGTGATCTAAACTGCTGAACCAGTAGATATCTGTTCCTATTATCTACAGTCTTTAAAGGGAGTATAACTGAACCCCCCCCACCCCCCAAAAAAAGGTCTATACTTCTATCTTAAAAAAAAAAAAAAAAACCCAAACAAACAAAAATAACAAAGAAGGTTACAAGAGATGGAATACTATATCAGATGCTCTATTTATAAGATTTGGTGCTACTTTGAAAATTCTAGCGGAAACACTGACACAAATATGAATTTATTTCAAAGATGGGTATTCTGAATTAACATGACATGGGGCTAATGGCAGGATAGCATGTTAAATGGTACATTTATACTGGTGTAGCACTGACCAGCACAGATTCTATGAGCAAGTATAAAATCAACATAAGTCAATTCGCACTACTCTACTTGTTTTACTGAGACCTTAAAATGTGTCAGATTAGGGAAAGGCATGGTACTCAATATCTTACTCTGTTGTCACGAGCAGATGCTTTCACTTTTTTCAGAAACTTGCCCTGCGAGGCAGGACTTGCATCACTTTGACTCTTCTTTCATTTGCACCTGTACATGCTTCAATGTGAACCTACTTCTCTACAATTACACAGGTCAACTAAACAACTAAAACGTTTAGAAAGTAAAAAAAATAAATAAATCAACCCCTGTAAAACGATATTACTGAAATCTATGTAAAGAGCATTTCCACTACCAATTTAGCACCAGTGCAGAAGACACCTATCCTAAGAATTCTCTGTACATCTAGGGTTTTAAAGGTACAGCATGCACAAGTCTGAATACCTCCGGTATCATTACATATACTTTGTCGATTTTCTAAGTGAAAATAAACGAATACATCCTGTAAAGAGAACTATCTGCTGAATTTAACATATTTTGGAAATATATACAAAAACATAAAACATACCATACCTTTTACACAGGCTACATTTTGTGTTTTGATTCTGCTTGATTAGCATATATCAAAAAAAAATCTAACACCTATTTGTAGTGGGTCACAAGTCAGTTGAATAAAAAGTAAAAAATTTCTGCACAGTATCTCAACTTTTTGCTTTTGCATGGTTCAACAAATGCATTGTCAAATACTCGTCTGAATTATTGGTCGAAGCAGATCTGACCGATACCGATAAATTTTGCTTGAAATCAGCCAATACTGGTATAATTTTGATATCATTGTGCACTGCTACCACTGAAAAATCTATGGTATGCTCAGTTAGCCTTAACCTGCAATTCACAGATGCATGAATCCTGTACTCACTGTAAGAAGGAAAGCTAAAAGAATGATTTGCACCTTTCTAACGGTTGACCATAGTTTATTTGCAACGAAGCTAATATAAGGATTCCATCCATATTTGTAGTTAAACCCCACACAACCCTCCCAAAAACAACTGCGTGAGCATTCTTATAAAAAACACATCTATATGAAAGACGAATAAACGTTGGGGGAGGGAGTGATACCTTGTGACAAAGGCCCAAGAGGGCCGTGTATTCTTGGCTGTGCAGGGGAACTGAGGCCAAAGCAGGGGCTCACATTCTCGCTGTAAGCGGCTTTCTCCTCGGGTAAACGGTGTGTGCAGCTTGCACACCTCGCACATCACTACGCTGTCCAGGTATATCGTGCACCTGCGTGCAATCTATTCAGTGAATATCGATCGCTCAGCATGAACCGGTCACTGAACAGAACAAAATAAACCGCAGCATGGTAGCTTTCGAGCTATACCCAGGATCCGGCGAAACAGTTAGCTGAGCATCTCTGTTAGAGCACCGGCGGTAACAGTGGCGCGAATAACGGCCATCATGCGTTGTTTGGTTGACTGCCTATCCTATCTATCGGCAGTCAGCGGAGTAGCTTCATTCCTGTTGACTCCCATTCCTTCAATTTTTTATCCCCATTTTATTCACATTCCGGTGCTCAAACTACCCCAACCACAGCTGTAGCTTTAGCATCCCTTGACCAAAAAACGACAGCCGGTGTCTAATCGGCTGATAACTGTTCGATGGCTGACTAATTTGCAGCACTAGCTAACCTAGCTAACTAACAGCTACCAGAAGATGCGACAGCCAAACAAGAAAAGCAAAGCATGCCTTCTTGCGGTAGCCTGTTAGCTTCACGGCTATGTGTGGTACAGCGGGCTGCACACAGAGCCCCGAAGCCTTCGACAAGGGACCATTACTGGCTAGCTTAGCGCGCCTTTTCGCCTCATAAGGCATTTCTACATAGCTGGCCAACGACAACAAGCATGAGCTTTATGATGGGAGTCGTGTCAAGTTTGTTGTAAAGACAGACTCGGGTTACAAATGTATTGTACAGAACGCATTGTCTTGCGACGACAGTCGGCTGGATTTCAAAATAGCCGAGTTAAGTAACCGCTAGCTAAATTTACGGCGAAGTCTCCGCGTCAGCTCCTTACCACCTAGTCGGCAAGCTAGCTAGGTTAGCACGCTGGCGGCAGGAATCTATTCTTATAAACGCGCTAGCTAGCAAGTTAGCATTAGCCAGGCACATAAGTATGCAGAACTCACCACATCCGATATTACCCGGGCCTCTCCTCGGCACTGAACACAGAAATACTTCTCAGGCAACAAAAAAAGAAAACAAAGCGACTAGTCAGACCGTTAATGGAACTAATATATCGAAGTGGCCGGAGCTCCTTGACTTTCCAAGCTGAGGAGGAGGAGGAGGAGATGGACTGACGTGTGACCGGTGACCGTTAACAGCTCGGAGCGCGAGAAGTCTTCACTTCTATTCTTCAGTTGTTCACGAGCGAAGCAGCAACATGTGCAGAGTTTGAGTCAGGAACGGCAGACTGTTCGAGGTGTGCGTGTGGAACACAAAACGGGATTCCCTATTAAACATCTACAATCTTTTATTTGTTATTCGTTTGTAAAGAATGCGTTGACGCCAAAAAGAATATTTAAAGGGATAATTATAGAGTATTTCCTTAAAAGATACAAATGTACTTTTGCAACTCGTTAAACACCCCCATCAACCTTGAAATGAGCTCGCCCACAGTTTACATGGGCGCTGTGCATGGCGGGAAACGCAGTACGAAAGCGCCCCATTTTTCGCGTCGGGCAGTTCATTTGATGTCTAAATCCTATCATCGAATTTAGTCTATTCGGGTCAAATAAGACTATTAGCTTTTTTCTATCTGGCTGCAGGATAGCTTACAATTTATAGTAGTCACCTATTTTTGAAAAGCAGGCTTAAAGGGGAATTCCACCAAAAATGATGCATAATTCAATCAATGAGATGTAAAAAAAAACATTCATTCGGTGGTTTGATGTGAAATGGTTAATTGTCAAGAAGCTTATAGACTTGCTGAACCGGGGTCATAATGTCTACATCACAAGTCTAGCCAGTTTATTTACTATTCAAAACGACCAGTGAGCCTACATGGCCCTGTGACCGGAAGGTCGCCGGTTCGTTCCCCAGGGCCGACAGCACATGACTGAGGTGTCCTTGAGCAAGACACCTAACCCCCCAATTGTTCCCCCGGTGCCGTGGATAGGGCTGGCCACCGCTTTGGGCAAGTGTGCTCACTGCCCCCTAGTGTGTGTCTATTCACTAGTGTGTATGTGGTGTTTCACTTCATGGATGGGTTAAATGCAGAGGTGGAATTTCCCTGTTTGTGGGATTAATAAAGTATCACTTATCTTACTTTTCAGATGTCTGGTTCCTATCACCGCCACTGTGAACAATTCTGATGGCAAGTTCCTCCAGAACAGAGCATTTCACATCAAACCACTCTGAATGACTTTGTTTACATCTTAGCAATTGATTTATGGCAGCATTCTGGAAAATGGGTGGAATTCCCCTTTAAAGCCTGAGTGTGGGTAAAAAGTCCAGGAGCAGGACACAAAACAATGACAGACGTGATATTGTCTACATTTTATTGAAATCTTGGCAGAAAGAGTGCAAAAGTAGCTTGGAAGAGTCTTCACATCACCATGACAAGGTAGTTTAAAAGGGGACGCTAGAGTTACAGAACACAGAAGCAAGGCTGTTACACTTAAGAGTTTGGGAAGATTATAATAAATAGCTATACATTTCATAAAATTAGTCATATTTATAATAACAAAAATAAAGCAAGAGAAAAAAAGAACATTGACCAAACATGAAGGATGTACTAACATCACAGCAAACAAAGGAGAAGGGAAAGTCTTGCTTAGCCTCCTGAAGTTAGCAGATAGGTGTATGACTCTACTAATAATCCGGACGCACATAATACATCTTTTTGTACAGTTTATCGTATTACGACTTAACAGAGAGAGAGAGAGAGAGAGAGAGAGTAGAAAGACATGCATAAAAGGTCTGTATAGAATGAACTGTACAAGAATAAGAATAACCCAACAGGCATTTCAGTGGCTATTGCAAATAGGCTGAAACTGGACCAAAAAATAGTATTTTTTACTTATACAGCCTGTTGCGCCCCCATGTGGTTTATTTCATTGATGGCACCTCGTATTGCAACTTTGTACCATGACAGTGGAGCACTGCCTCATCTTCGGTGTATTTAAAGCAAACTCTATGATGGATAAAGTACATTAAAAATATAAATACATTAATAAGAGTATATCTCTTTTAGGTTAAACTTTATGTTAGACTGTACAAATCTATAAGGGTGTTGCATTCATAAGCTCTGTTCTGATTGTATGTGGTAAAGGATTATGAAATGATCAGTGTCTGCTACCAGAATAGAAGTATTTACAGCTGTTTCCGGCAGTGGCCTCAGCACAGGGTCGTTATGTGGTGTAGGTCTGAACATGCAAACAAAGGGATGTTACACTCTAATTTTGTGTTAGTAACAGTCCCCAAAGCCTCAAACATGTAATTGTCCCTTTCTGCTAGGAGCAACCTTCCTCACGCAGCTGGTCATGACTCAACAAATGCTAAGAAAACAAAGCTATTCTATAATTTGTATCTGAGCGCACCCCTTTGTACAGCCTCGAAATATTAGCTGCTACTTTGAAATCCATGCTCTAATGTTTAAAGCCATCCTCCAGTGTTTATTGGTCTAATCTCTAACTGATGCATCTCTAGCATGTGGTCAAATTCCACAGACAGTAGTTTTTAAGTGTTTCCTTTTAGTCAGAAAAACCTAAAACATTAATAGTTTTTCTATGTTGTTACCACAGGAGCTCTCAAAGGAACCCCGAGTCAATTCGGAGGATTCATTCTAATGATTTCTATGGAATTAAAATATTTTTCTTTTCCCTAATACAGTCAAGTGAGCTGTCCCAGGACTTCAGTAGCTGAACTGAAGGCCCAGCATCAGAATAACCACTAACCTAATAAGGAACTGACAATGGAATTAATCGCCTTTTGATTTCCAATGTGTGGGACCAATTTTGTGAGAAAAAGCCTTCTGGAAGTTCTAGATTCATCACTGCCTATGAATATGATGAGGATTCAATCAGTTGTTAGACTGATGTCTGCTACCTGCTTCAGACCAGCTGCCCACCCTACATTGACGTTTTCATTGACTCCTAGCTATTATTACTACTAATACTACTGCTGTTTTTCCGTGCCACTGTCGCCCCTGGCTTGCTCACCCGGGGGTTTTTACATTCATGTTAAAACTTTGTCTTTACTGGAATTCTGCTAAGCTGCTTTGTGACAACATCAGTTGTAAAAAGTGCTATACAAATAATTTTGATTTGATTTGATCTGATTAAGAGCTTTACATAAATTATTATCATGCAAGCATTATCAATGGAGATGTTTTTTTTTATTCTTTTTTTGACATTTTTCATTCTTTTTGATGACATTTATGTCGTAAAGTCTTGGCTCTAAAACCCCACTATATTTTAAGTACAAGGTGTTGAAATTACTGTCTGTGCTAACTGACCACATGCTACAGATGCAGCAGATAGAGATCAGGGCAAATAAGCTGGAGTATCCCTTTAAGTCTCTCTTATGATTTACCTACAGTGGTTTTGTCCCTGCACTCATGTAGGCTTCATAAACCCCTCCCTGACACCCCTCCCCTTGGCGACTGACCCAGTCTCACGGCACCTCTTTGCCCATCTCGCTCATCCTGGTCAGCAACTGGTTGACTGTGTGAGGGTGGGGATGGTGGTGGGTAGGAAGGTGGGGGGATGGTTAGGTGCGGTAAGGAGGGCATGGGTGGCCGAGGGGTGGTGGGAAGAGGTGGTGGAGTGGAATGATGTTGGTAGGAGCGAGGGCGGGTTGAAGGAGAAGAGTGGGCACTTTTGGCCCTTGGAAGGGTCTCAGGACAGTCGCTTATCTGCTCCAGTAGTGAGGGCATATCACCTTCGATCTTCTCCAGCACTGCGGCCATTTGCTTTTCAATCTGTTCGATCACACTGTCCATTTGCCAGTCAGAACTGGCTCCTCCAGCTTGCTCTAGACCACTGTACACTGCCCCAGTGCCCACAGAGTAGGGAGAGCAGCATGAACTTCCATATGAAGCTCCATGGCCAAGCTCTCTTTGTTCCTGCATATATGTGGTCTTGTTACGGCCCAAACTTGAGGAGCCTACCACTCCATAAGGACAATGCGCATGTTTTCCAGGCTGACCTGACTGACTGGACCTGTTTGTTTTGCCTCCTTCCTTATCTCTGCCCCTTGGACTGACCTCTCCTATTGTTCTGGCCCCTACTTGCCTCTCTGCTACTGCCTCTGGAAGCTGGGTCTGACACCAGCTATCAGGAGACACCTCCTGCTGCTTTCTTACTACTTCTGCCTTCTCCTCAGACGCACTCCCTGTCTGGTCTTTGTCAGCAGCTGCAGGACTGCTAATCTTGGGACCAGCCCCTGAGCCATGATCCAGAGAAAGGTTGGCGGCCATTTTGCGACGGTTTGGGGTATCAGGGGAAGATGTCACTTTCTTCTCTGAGCTGCTAGGAGTTATGGTTTCTTTCTCTGAAGTGACTTTGTTCCCTTGACAGTCAGAGGATTTGGAGGGTTCAGTGATGGTGGGTTTGTCGTGGCCAGAAGGAGCCGCTGATTTTCGGGAGCCGTCCCCAGCCGCTTTCTTTTCCTCCCCTTCGTCCTGCTCCTCCCCTTGCATTTGGGTTGAGGAGCTTGTTTGGGCAAAGGGCTTCATTGTTTCAGAGTGTGAAGGAGTAATTCCTTGATCTTTTTTCTCCTCTTGTATTTTCTTCTCCTCACCCGTTGACTGAGTGATTATTCTTTCTTTTGCCTCCTGTGTTTTTTTCTCCTCTTGATCCTCAACCGTTCTGTTTTCCACTGTCACCTCATGCGATACAGTCACTGATTCAGCGGAGACACCCTTACTCTCGACTCCATCAGCTTTGACCCCCTCCCCCTGCCCCTCTGGTGCCCCTTCTGTAGAGCCCAACTCCGAGGCACGAAGACGTTGCATAAATGTGGTGACTCGGATCGCTTTCTGGAAAATAGAGCAGGGAATACAGGGAATAGTCAGATTTCATTAAATACATAAACATGTCAGACTTGAGTGAAGTTCATCACTGGACTATCTGAGTGGCCACATTCCTGGATTTCACAGCTAAAGTGTGAAAGTTGCTTTTAACACTCAGGTTAAAGTATCTTCTTTCTGTACCAGTGAGCTAAAACTGAAAGAAGTGATGCATTGAATTTACTTGATTCAAATGTGTACAGTACTGTGAAAAAATCAGAAACCATTCATTTAATTTCCAGTCAAAACCATTATTAAACAGCCATTATTCAGCGTGTTCCTTTTGCTTTTATTATAATTTTTGCTTTTATTTCATTTATCATTTTCAACGCTGCCCCGCGATGGACTGGTGACCTTCCTGCCTTTCGCCCAATGACAGCTGGGATAGGCTACAGCACCCCCAAAGCAACCCCCCTCCCCCGGTGACCCTGAGGAAGAAGCAGCTTAGAAGATGTGTATGTGTTATCTTTTTAAGATACTTTCTTTTATTTTTGAAAGAAAACTGCAGGGTTATTTTTCTACATTTCCAAGCACATCATTTGATGTTAGGGTCTGGACTCATGGAAGGTCAGTCCATTGTTCTGAGAACACCAGCAGCTTCTTTGTTTGATTTGCAAATTTTCTTCTTTTTTCTCTATTTTCTTTTTCTCAGCAACTGCCTTATGACAGCAACATCCTTTCAGACCTTTAGCATTACGTTGTCTTGTCACAGTGGAAGGAAGGACAAAAACAGGCTGATTTTTTCAGGTCTTAACAGTGGAGTTTGAATAATTTAAGAATTTTTTTCACTTGTTTACCACATACTTTCCTCTTCCTTAAAATGCAAATGGATTATCTTATATCTGATCTTCCTAGAAATATGTCTTGAAAAATGAATATGTTGTACTGAGTGACTGGTTTGACTGAAAATGAAATGTTTATGACTTTGGCACAGTCCTGCACATAATTTCCAACTTGAATTACATCAACACACTTACTGTTAAAAGCAAGTGAACTGAAAGGCAGAACTGTTTTGATCTAATATATTCATGTGGAAATGACATTTCAACGCAAATTTAATGCATTGCTTTTTCAGTGTAGAAAGGGTTTACTTTTTATATAAGTATAATTTATAAAAGTACTTGAAATCTGATTGAAGCACGAGGTGAACTGGACCAATGGATCAGGGACACAGTCAATCATGTAGTGATAGAATGACCCTCTTTTCTCTGTCTGTCTCCCTCTGTCTGATTGTCTTTCTCTCTGCCCTACACTCACACGAATTCTATGCACACACAGATACACAGACATACAATAGCTCTTCATACACACATACATGTGACACTTTGATGAAACTTTAGTCTGGAGTTTAGTCTGAGAGAGTGGAGGGCTCAGGAGAACTCTATCCAGGACAGTGTGGGTAGTGCCAGGCTGCATATGACTGGAGGCTTATGGGAGCAGCTGGGCAGTGATAGGCTTGCCACTTATGGACAGAAGGAGGCTTCAATAGAGAGAGACTCTTTTCGGCAATCACACTTGAACTCCACATTTCCTCACAGCGACTGCTGTCTGAAAGCCTGGTCATGGGGAAACTGAAGCCATGACTCTTCACTGCAAAAAATGATATCTTGGCGAGTGAAAGCATTATATATGGGGAATATAACTACTATGTCTGCTTATGTGATTGCTGTAAGGACTGTATTAGTTTACTCAAACTTTTTCTAGACATTTGTACATATATAAAGCAATCTTACCAAGTATACTGGTCTTACTGCATTTTAGTTAAATTTCTTGAAACAAGCCACATTATCTGCCCCTGTACTAAGATAATTTCACAAGACAAAATGATATAAAATTAGTAATAAAAGTCTAACCTTATAACAATCTCATGAGAAATATTAGCTATAATGCCTATACTTAAGATGCTTTCACTTGCCAACATACAGGTTTTTTGCAGAGCTAGTTCACTGTGCTCTCACTAGTAGAGATATGAGTGCTCAGGTCAGTGATTGTCTTGGCAAAGAAAAGAGTCTGGGCCTCCGTACTGTCTCACGGAGATCAACAGTACCTTCAACTCCTGGGTATCCCATGCGAGGGGAAAGGAAACGATCAACAGAGTGATCAGAATGCTTACTGTCACACTAATCACCAGCACCGCTGTCATGCACAACCTCATCATCATCATCATTGTCCTTGTCACCTGTATTATTTACAGTGGTGTTTACAAGAGCAGAAAATTTGTTTACAGGTATAGAAGCTGATTTTTGAGTGTACAGACTCTTCTTACCCTCCACTTGGCCTTGGCAAAGTTCTTCTCAAACTGAGCGCACACGCCATCCTTCAAGTTCTTTTCTGAGGCACCGTTTCCAGCAATCCTGTCGGTGACACAGAATTACTCTGAGCTTTGCGTAAAGAGAGCATGTTTAGATATGTCACCCGGGTTAGTGAGAGTACACTATATGCAGCTTACCACTCATGCCACAGTGCATCTTGTGCTGTAATTCTTAGCATTTGGTCAACCTCCATCAGCCTACACACCAGCTCTTTAGCTGTAGGAGTAGGAGAAGTGAATGGAAAATAGTCTTTTGATTTGATTCATTAGAGTACGCTATAAAATACACATTTAAATAGAAATATACTATAGGCTGTACAGTCCAATGTGGAATACAAAAGCTTGGCATATGAACGCAACTTAAATGTAGGCAATGTATGTAATATTTATCACTTTGAGATTGTTGTAAGAATATTAGAAGATTATCCAACCACTTTTATCAAATAAATTGGTCTTACTGCACTTGCAGATCATTATATTTCCTTCAAGAATTATTTCTTTACACAAGAAACATTATCTGACAATAAAACACATGAAAATGTCTTGATAGAGTTGGACAATGTTATAATATTCTTACACAACAACATCATAATGAAGAAATAAGAAATATTAGATACAATGCCTACATTTAAGATGGTTTGAAGCATGGATTGCTAACAGGGCCACGGGGGCCTCTGAGTGCCAAGGGGCTTGGGAGGCCACAGACCACAAGGCCCAAGTGGGACTGGTCAATCCATTGCAGTTATAAACATAAGATAAACAAACAGCACTTGATCATGTGCAAATGGGTAAATACCTGAAACATAGTCATACTGTACAGTACTGTGCGAAAGTCTAATATGTGTTTATTTGCTGTTAAGTGTTAAGTGTTAATGTTTGAATAAACAAATTGTATAGAATATTAATTAATAATGATTTTGTGTATATATATATATATATAAAAATAGTGATTTTCTAGACATTAGTGTATTTGTTTAACCATTTCCACACCTCTCCTCGAGGAAGTCCAGTATTATATGTAGTTAAAAAGCAGCTCCTTGTTTGACCAATCAGTGCTTCAGTAAATTGGGCTCATGATGTAATTGATGATATTAACAAGTCTCTGTGGTGACTGTGAAGGTGTCAAAGAAAAATATGGACCCAAGATATTCTTGTTACTTTTTATTCTTTTTATGTTTATTTGAATTATGAATATGACTATATTCTAATGTATATTGTGATAAACTCACTGCTGAGGTAAACTGTTTAAAATTTTGCTTAGATGCCCAAAACTTTCACATAGTACTGTATGTGTGAAGTTTAAGTTTGATATAAATGTAATAAGTGTATATAAGTGTGAAATTACATTTTGTTGATTTTTCTAAGTGATAAAGTATACATCCTCAAGATTCAAACTTAAATATGTCGGCAGATTGTACTGCACCATTTTCATAAGCTTTTCACAGGCCACATTTTATATATTGTTTTTCCCAGTATGTTAAATTCCGTAAATAAACAGTTTCACTCAGAAAATCAACAAAATGTCATTTGACCAAGGACACAAAAATGTTTTCATGCAAATGTAAACGAAGGAATATGATCTGTTTTTAATTACAACCCCAATTCCAGTGAAGTTAGGACATTGTGTAAAACATAAACAAAAACAGAATATGATGATTTGCAAATCCTTTTCAACCTATATTCAACTGAATACACTACAAAGACAAGATATTTAATGTTCGAACGGATAAACTTTGTTTCTTGCAAATATTCACTCATTTTGAATTTGATGCCTGCAACACGGTCCAAAGAAGTTGGGACAGGGGCGTGTTTACCACTGTGTTACATCACCTTTCCTTTTAACAACACTCAATAAGCGTTTGGGAACTGAGGACACTAATTGTTGAAGCTTTGTAGGTGGAATTCTTTCCCATTCTTGCTTGATGTACAACTTCAGTTGCTCAACAGTCCGGGGTCTCTGTTGTCGTATTTTGCGCTTCATAATGCAATCCAGACAGTCCTTTTCCTCTTTGGCCCAGAGGACACAACGTCCATGATTTCCAAAAACAATTTGAAATGTGGACTAGTCAGACCACAGGACACTTTTCCACTTTGCATCAGTCCATTTCAGATGAGCTCGGGCCCAGAGAAGCCGGCGATGTTTCTGGGTGGTGTTGATATGTGGCTTTCGCTTTGCATGGCAGTTTTAACTTGCACTTGTAGATGGAGCGACGAACTGTGTTCACTGACAGTGGTTTTCTGAAGTGTTCCTGAGCCCATGTGGTAATATCCGTTACAGAATGATGTCGGTTTTTAATGCAGTGCCGCCTGAGAGATCGAAGGTCACAGGCAATCAATGATGGTTTTCTGTCTTGCCGCTTACTTGGAGAGATTTCTCCAGATTCTCTGAATCTTTTGAAGATATTATGGACTGTAGCTGATGAAATGCACGTTGAGAAACGTTGTTCTTAAACTGTTGGACTATTTGCTCACGCAGTTGTTCACAAAGTGGTGAACCTCGCTCCATCCTTGCTTGTGAACGACTGAGCCTTTCAGGGATGCCCCCTTTATACCCAGTCATGACACTCACCTGTTTCCAATTAACCTGTTCACCTGTGGAATGTTCCAAACAGGTGTTTTTTGAGTATTCCTAAACTGTTCCAGTCTTTTGTTGCCCCTGTCCCAACTTCTTTGGAACGTGTTGAAGGCATCAAATTCAAAATGAGTGAATATTTGCAAAAAATAATAAAGTTTATCCTTTTGGACATTAAATATCTTGTAGTGTATTCATTTGAATATAGGTTGAAAGGGATTTGCAAATCATCGTATTCTGTTTTTATTTATGTTTTACACAATGTCCCAACTTCACTGGAATTGGGGTTGTACAATATGACTCAAAAGATGAAATCTTGATTAAAATTTTACATAAGCGCCTTCCAATTTTACTTTGTTATGGTGCAGACAAAAAATAGCATGTGTTGTTTTTTTTGACATGTTTCTGTTGGAGGGTGGGGGGTGCCTCCAAAGACTCTTGTGCCCTGGGGCCCCTCAAGACATGATCTTTCACTGAATGCTTTCACTTTTCCTAATGTCATTTTTTTGATAATGTAGGCTATAAAATATGAGCCTCTTTTGTGTACCAGCGGGTGAAATGTCATCCCAGTAAGGAGAGTCAAACTCAAAATCTCCAGCGACAATCCGGCAGAAGATGATACGGTTGTGCATATCTGTGTTCTCCTCTTCTGTCTCATCATAGAAAGGAGGGTTTCCTGACAACCTGAAAACAAAGTTGAATAATGGTATTACATATTTAGCAACTATAAGTTATGAAAAGTTCACTAATATAGATGAATAAACAGTCTGACAATTACTCTGCAAAATGTTTTTCTTGAGATGTGCAGTAAAAGTCATGCTAATTTTAAAGGAAAAGCAAGCTACTTACAGCATGTACATAATGACCCCGACAGCCCAGCAGTCCACTGGCCTTCCATACCGATGTCGAGCCACCACCTCCGGGGCTGGAAGGAACGACAGAAACAATCATGAAAATGAACAGAACACGTTCAAGGCAAGCAAAACTATGATATTCACTGATGATCTGTTAGTTGTGTGGTTACCCAGGTACTCTGGCGTTCCACAGGGTTCAGTAATGGAGCCATTCTCAAATCTGGACAGGTAGAAATCCCGCAGAACCACTTTGTTGTGGTTATTTTCTGTGTAGTACATCAGGTTCTCCAGCTGAAATCAGGAGGTGCAAGATCAAGGAAGGAAAAACAGACTAAACAAAAAGACACAAATAAAGTAACTTAAGATTGATCAACATTTGTCAATAACGCCTTGTACTAAGTGAGTAGAGGCCACTTTCAAGCACAGAATTTTTCTACTTTCTAAATTGTGTGTTTTTTTATATGGAAAACACAGATGTGACCTCAAGATGGAGAATGTTTAAACCATGCTATAGGATCTTCTTTAAAAGTTAAATGCTGCCCAAAAGACTGATTCCTTTATTGTCTCTTGGACTATATTCACACTAAGTCATCTTTCAACACTCATTGTAAAACAGGATGGAATAATACATGTACCTGACTTAGACAATGCAGTGAAATTAAATTATATTTGTATGAATTATATATAGTTAAATGAATAATAATAAAAATACTAAGTTGTCAGTGAAAAAATAACATTAATAATATTTATCCTTTCTTCTGAGTGTATATTTGAAGACGGGCAAATAAAATCAGACCTATAACAGATGTTGAATTCTTCATACATTTCTCTGCCACTCAAACGCACAGTGTTTGAAAGTCAGTAACCTCATTTAGACACCCAAAGCAGTGTCCTAAAAAAAGCAGAAATCGTATAGGAGCTCTTGTACAGTATTTGTGCACTAGAGGGCACTATAAACACATGTCAAACTCTTCAGCAGAAGACCGCGATCACATTAATGACTTCTAAGAGATGGATTAGGGCCATTAGAGTCTGCAACACTATTTATTCCATTCACATTAGTTTTGCACATTAGAACTAACCATAAGGGGCCATCTGTATTATCACAGTCGTGCAGCTTCATGAGTCAAACAGGGCTAAGTGTTTGGTTAATATCACTGATTACTGTTTCAAATACCCTGCAGTGACAGAGCTGAGCATGCATACATGGACTCACCACACAAAAAGTCCTCTTAATAACTTATGGATCACATCCTCAAACTATTGTTATTATCAGCTACAGGCTTACATAACCATGAGCTAATGATGATGTCATGGACCAATGAATTAGCACTGCAAGTATCAAAAATAACACAAAACCAATAAATCAATGTTAAGGGAAAGGAAAGACACAACTACACATGTGCCTTTAGTCAATAATAAGGTATACTACGATATAAAACACAAGTAATATTGTTACTGTGTACAATTTGAAATACAGTCATTGCAAATAGTACAAAGACAACATATCAACTGTTGAAACTGAGAAATGTTATTGTTTCTTCAAAAAAGGGCCAGTAACATGATTGGGAATAAAAAGTCTGAGTAAAGATAGGGAGGAGTTTACCACTCTGTAAAAGACTGCACAGAAAAATAGTGCAACAATTCAAAAATAACGTTTCTCAGTGTAAAATAGCAAAAATAGCATGAAAATTGGGTATAGTGAAATGGGACAAAATATCCTTTGGTTGCCCCCACAAGTATATTGATGGTTTCCCAAGTATGTTTCGTCCCACTAAGAATATCCAATTTCCATTTCTGAACTTACGTTTGGGAAACACTGTGTCTTATATATCTCTGCTGTTGGGAGAAAGCCTTGTGTCTCCATTTTTGAGGTTTTTCAGTTTTTGACATAAATTGAAAATGCCCAATGCCCTTTACATTGTATGTAAATTTCATAATGAATGGACAAAAGAAATGGCAAAAAAAGTCTGGTTCCACTGACTTACACTGAAAGTAGGCATTTTCCTTCTCCTGTAAAGTCACCATTTTGGAGATACAAGGTTTTCTTCTGACAACAGTGATATGTAGAATTAAGCCTACTCCTAAACTACACAGCATTCTGAATGGTGAATCTCCTTTGAAAGAAAAAGTAATCCAAGATTAAGTTTAATCCCTGTCTGGGAAACTGACCAATAGTGTTTTTTCTTGATGCAGTACTGTTATCATACTGTAAACTGTGATGAAATGTTAGGTACATTTCTAAACAGGACACTCAAATGTATCTCAAGATCACCTTTAAGTTTCTGTGGACGATGTTTAGAGAATGGAGGTAGGCCACTGCCTCTAGGACCTGCCGGATTACGTTGGCGGCATCTCTCTCTGTGTAGTTCCCCTGGTCCAGTATCCAATCAAACACATCTCCACCTGTGGCCCTGTAATGCACACATATACATATTCAGTGAAACATGATGTTCATGCATTGCAACAGAAATAATAAAATTCTTCTGACATTAGATTTGAATGACTATACGATTGTCCATATCTCTCTTGGCTTTGTCTAATGAAAATATTACTCTCTGTAGGGGTTTCATTGTCACTTTTGGTGATAAAAGCAAGACATAACTGTCAACGCCCACGCTGATATGAACGAGGCCATTAGACCTAACTAATGTGTGCTGTTCAAACTGTAGAGTGTCATTCTCATAGAAATATTAGCATGAAAAAACTCCCTTTAATACTAGACTTAAAAGAGATTAGTCTCTGGCTCTGCATGACACTGTGGGATTTATGAATGATCCCTGCTAACACAGGTCAGACTCACAGCTCTTGGATGATGTAGAACTCTTTCCTGGTCTCGAACGCATCTATCAGCTTCAGAATGTTTGGATGGTTGACCCTGTATGGAAGAGATCAGAGCAAACAGTCCCCTTATTTTCTAACTAATAGAGAGGTGCTTCAAAAATAGCAACATGCTGTGCAGTCGGCTCAGCATGGAGGAAGGTATGCACAGAAGCGGCTCTCTCTCTCTCGCGCACACACACACACACACACACACACACACACACACACACACACATATAATAAAGTATATAGATTTCTCATGCCCTCTTGTCTTACGTTCTCCATCAAAATAATTCCCTTCTTCTCTCTCTCTCTCTCTCTCTCTCTCTCTCTCTCAGACACACACTCTAACAAATGCATCATCAGCTGTTGATGTTTTGAATTATCTCGTACATTTTCAGGATCATGATCTCGTTCTTGGCTGCCTTCCGTACTTTCCTGCCATCCTTCTTGAGGAATTTCTTGCACGCATAGACCTTGTCCGTCTGCCGCTCTTTCACCAGGCACAGCTCACAAAACTCCTTCCTACAGAGAAAACAGTACCTCTTGTTGTGTTTCACTGAAGAGTAATTCGCTTTGGTGCCAAACTGTTCATTTACATGATATAATCATGACAAACTGCATACACCATATGATCATATAAACAAACCTAACCACTTGCACAACCTTACTGAATGAATTGTCTGCAGAAGGTGTTATGAATGCCCGTTAATGGACAATAATGAACATCATTCTGTATAATGAGCGCATTAGACGGTAACTGGCAGGTTGCCATTCACAGGGAGATAATGATTTGTGTATTGACACTCACGCCTTTAGGACCTGTCCGATCTCGTATTTGTCTGTGACGTCTGATAGGCTGTGGTACGTCCGCCCATCTCGTAGGGCAAGGCACCCAAATGGCATGGCAGCATCCACCTATGCAATGCAGGAAGAGAGGAAGAAAATATGCCCATCTCAATAAAACTAGTGTCATTCAACCCACAACACATGTCTCAACAGCTTAGCTTCACTGAAGACTGAAACCGTCATCCATACACAACGCAATACAGTATAGCATTCCAATCCCTGAAGGTCTAAGATTTGTGTTAGATCATGTGCCTCACATATTCCCAGTGTTCACTTCGCTCTCTAAACTATAAATTGATCTATAAGTAAACAGCTAGAGATGGCACAATAGCACTTTTTCGCCACCAGAATATTTGTCAATACCAAAGCTGATGCTAAGATTTAAGCTTATTTAATACTTGGTAAGCTTACCTAAGCTTTAAAATGAGCTATTTTAATTGAAGCACTTAATTTAAGATGGTCATCTAAAGGCAGTCTAAAGGGGTACAACCTCTAAGGCCCTATTATCAGGAGATACAGAGTTCAGTCCCCTGTGGTGGCACAGACTGTGGTCCAAAAGAGCATAATTAGACTCACACTTTCAGGGTTGGTAGGAGGGCAGTTCAAAAATTGTCCCCAGGTAAAGCATGTTAGCCTTCACGCTCCCAGCTTGGTGGCATTGTGTGATGGAGAGATCTAGCTAGCAGGTGGAACTGGTGATGACTAAATTAGGGGAAAAACCTGGTAAAAAAAAAGTCATTGCTCAAACTGCTTAAACACTCTAACACTCTACAAGAATAAATACAACATGCCTTCAGAGCCAATCAGATGACATATGAGTACTTAAAGGGGAACGTTTCTTCAAAATTTCTGCAGAGCAGTTTGATGTAAAATACTCTATTGTAGAAAAACTTTCAGAATCGTGTAAGTTTATTAATAAGTGTCTTATTCAGATCTGATTGTGATAGGAACAAGATGTTCCTAGTATTTAATGCCTCTAAAGCTCCATCACAGAAAGTTATTACATGAAATTGTTATGAATATGCCTAATGCCTGAAACATTGTTTTAATGGTAGATTTAAGACAACGTTTTGGCTTAAAACATATTTGTAATTCATAGCAGGGAGGCATATTCAGGGTGTTGGAAGGCAAAATAGTCCCA
Source organism: Pygocentrus nattereri (assembly GCF_015220715.1). Lineage (NCBI taxonomy): Eukaryota > Metazoa > Chordata > Actinopteri > Characiformes > Serrasalmidae > Pygocentrus > Pygocentrus nattereri. The sequence goes on from NC_051219.1 coordinate 37,767,561, forward strand.
AAATGTGTATAATTTCACCAGCATTACATATAAAACTCAGCCGGCATGTAGGTTCACTGGTTTTACATAGTAAATGAAATGGCCATATTTGTGATATTGTGACCCCTGGTTCCTGTCAGCACCACTGTAAAGAAATAAAAGACTTGCTAAGTTTCTCTACAATGAACCACTTCACACCAAACCACTCTCTCTTAATTATGCAGAAATTTTGAAATATTGGTGTCATTTTCCTTTGATATGCAAATGTGTCATTTAAAATAAAGCACTGGTAATTCTAGTATCACATTTCTACAAGCCATGCAATCTGTGATATTTCAGAGTAGATCAATAACAGAAACATGTCTGTCCCTCCAACATGTTCAGATTGGTGCAATCTCTGTAAGTAACTTGAAATTAGTCCAGTAATTGCAGGACTACGAGGCTAGGAAGGAAGATGACGTCATTTACCCAAGTGGTATGAAATCATTCCCAATCACTCTGTGTGTGTGTGTGTGTGTAAGAGTCTGTAAGAGTCTGCAGGATAATTTGGCTAAAGCAATGACAACGTTAAAACTACTAGCAGCTAACATTAACACTGAGGAAGAGCAGAATGAGAGTGAAAACAATCTGCATCATCTGCAGAAGAGAGTAGACGGTTGTGAACTCTGTCCAGCTGCTGTGTAATCCGGCTCCACTAATCTTTAATCCTGCATGCAGATTTGGGGGGTTGGGGTGGGGAGGAGTGGGATGTGGGACGACCTGGCTTGGGCAAGGGCTGGGGGGTGGATGGACGCAGAGATACATTACATAATCACATTTTTATTAAATTGACTTTGGGGCTGGTGCACTGACAGAAGTGAAGGACTGGGCATAATGCCCTCTGTTTGCCTGCCTCTACGAATGCAGGCGCTGAAATGGGTGGCGTGCATTCAGTCTGAGGAAGCACATTTCACCCAGAGGCAGGCTTGCACAGCTGTGAATCCACACAGGCCTCCTTGAGCTCTCATGCCCGCATGATCTCGCTTGCTGATTTGGCAAAAGATGTGTTCTGAACAGCTGAACCGCCCTTAAGATAGAAACTGGCTGCACACTGTTTTAAATGCCAAGAGCCTGATGGTCAAGCAGGAGGTGTGCACAGACATTTGGACAGTGTAACTGTGCGGTCTATGCTGGAGATCAGTTTATCTCTGCAGGGATTATATTAACACTGGTGATCTTGCTGTGTGTGAGCAACATCTGTGTCGAATTCTGCTCATTCATTCATTCTGCTTCTGTATTTTAATGAATTGTACACCTTAGTTAGCAAGTCTAGCAAGGGCTAAATATCAACGAACTGAGCCATATATAAGTATTGATATGTGCTTGCATTGGAAATTGTATTGCAATCTTTTTGTGTGACCAAAACAAAGCAGAACAGCTGGCATTTCCTAACAGTGTAAGAAATAAAGAAAAACTGAGTTATAAACAGGGCTCTGAAGTAGTTTAGGGAATGAAAATGAAAAATGGAAACAAACAAACTGTATTTTGCTCCTCATGAAATAAACTGCAAACTTCTACTTTGCATTTCTTTCTAATTAGTTTTTCTTTTTTTAATTACAAATATACGGAGCCATGCTGGTGACATCCTGTATAAATAAAAATAATGCATGGCCATGACTTTATAAGGCATGGGAACAAGATCATAAAGCTGGGGCCACAACTTAGTAAGGCGTAATCTCATGCCCATACCTCACTAAGTCATGGCCATTGCGTTACATTAGGATCTTGTTTCCACACATTAATAAGGCATCACCAAGCATTATTTTTATTTATACAGGATGCCGCACCAGCAGCTCCACACAGATAATATTATCAGCATAGCAATTTAAGTAAAAGATAAAATGGTTGAATGTTCACTTGAATTTCACAATGTCTTAGTATTTGATATCTCTCCCTTTTGCTTTAATGACATTGTGCTCTCAAGCTGGCATGGACTCCTAAATCATAAATTTGTTCAAAGGCCTCTGATCAGTAAATCAAATCCACCTGAAAGTGAACACTAAAATAACACTAAAAGAAAATCTGACCTTTGTGTACTAAGGCTTTAACACGGTCAATTTCACAAATTTGCTTCATTCTGAATATCGACCTTGTGATAGTGCAGAATTTCGAGTGTATCTTCTTCATTTTCATTGTCATAACTTTTCTTTGTTTCAAAATTGTCAAGATTCTAAAACTTTATGTTGTTCATTTCCAAGTTTAAGTGTAAAAAATACCAGATTGCGGTCTCAGATATTTGTACCCCACCATACAAGTCTTACTTATGTCTTACCTCCCAAACTCCCAAATGACTTTGGAGCAACACCACGTCTTGCGTGATTTCATTGAATGTAGAATTTTACGCTCGCTCTGCTGCAGCTATCCACAGCTTCTCTATCTCCATTATAGCTTGTTGTCTGCTGAACTTTTAAACACTTTGTGAAAGAAGAACGAAGGTAAACTAAGCATTCTACAAACAATTCTTCGACCTGCCAATGGTAAGGCCAATGTGAGGTAATGATCCTTTTTTCACACTAACACACAGCTCACTAGCACTAATATGAGAGTATCTCAGCACTATCCCCATGAGACCAGCGCGCTCGCTCAGAGAGGTCACAAAAATCATAATGCTCACGGAAGACCTGCTGCATGCGCTGGCCTCCCTGCAGAGATGCGTGAAAAAGCATGAGGTGACGAGCATGCATTATGTCTGATGGGTGTCATGCATGGGTAGGTCAGGTCTGACAGCTGCCCTGGTTAGTAACACATGTAAGGCCACTATGCGCCTCTATATTGCATAATACAGGTGCATCATAATTATGTTTTTCCCATCTGTGTACATTTGAGCATTACAATATGCAGAGAGAACTTCATGAATGCAATACTAGACAGAAACAAACCAGAAACGCACAGTAGAAATTATATTAGAGGCACAACAACACATTTCCTTTTCCAATACTGATTCTGAAACTGGGTATTTCACATACGATGGGCAACCAGAGTTATTATACTTAACCTGCTCAAACACTCTACTAACATAGAGGAAGAAATATATAGCTAGTATATAGAAGCCCAGTCCCTTCAGAGAGAGGAGAACTGCTTTCTCTCTGTTTCTAGCATCAATATGTCAAAAGGTTTTGACTTGGTACCTCAAAATCATAATTTTTTTAAATTTAATATCTTTTATCTTTAAGGCTTATTTAAACTGATATCTTGGAATTATCTTTTTACCTGATGTTTTGACTTGCAATGTCAAAATAATGACTTATTTTCTTATAATTGTTTTTATTGTGACTTAAATATTGAGTCATTGTTTCATGGCACTTCAGCAAAAAGTCAAAGTGACATAGAAAGTTGATGTTTCAAGAAAGTAACATCACTAGTTTGAGATACTAAGACAATGTCCAGACAACATACACTGAGATCAGATAAACTGCGATCAGAAATTTGGGGAAAGTGTAGGTATTTTTTCCACCTTTACCTGGTGAGAAACAGAAATATCACCTACAGTGCAAATGTGTTTAAATTAGACTATTTCTAATAAAGGAATTATAATTCGCAGTGCAGCACTTAGCTAGACACTCATTCTCACATTATGCTACATGTTGCCACTTTTGGTACCGGGTCAGATTTGTTCATTTTTCTTTAGAATATCCATTCTGGTATTGGCCTGATACCATTACTGGGTATCGGCTCGGTATGATATCTACTGCACACATAATGTTTCAGAATCTGTTCCACCACTAATGCATTTAGTTTTGATTGGGGACATGAATATTCATAGTGACTGCTCTACTTTGTACCCCTTCTCTACCATCTCTCTCTCTCTTGCTCGCTTTCTCTCTTTCTCTCTCTCCCCACTCAGACACACACATGCACACACACAGACCAAGACACATGCAGGCACTCATCTATCATGGTAATATTAGCATTCAAACAGTGGCCATACTCAGCAGCAGAAGGCATGTCCACCAGAGACACAGTTAAAGAGAGAGAGATGGAGGCGAGGATGAGAGCGGCTCAGAGGGTCCGAGAGGGGGCCTTCCGCAGAGACTAGAACAGAACACATGCCCCCCCTCCATCATTAAAGGCTAAGAGAGCAGAAAAAGCACCCCCTCCACCCTCCTTTCCAAGGCTAGCTGTCTCTAATGGTGCTCACACTCCTCTTTCCCCTGTCTGAGACTGCTCTTATTAAAGCAATGAATCTTCATCTCCAGAGACACACACATTAAACACCACACCGAATCCCACAGGATAGATGTGAGGAGCCACACTGTTCTCACAACATATTTGAACCCAAGACACGCACCAAACCACACACACACACACACACACACACACACACACACACACACACACACACACACACACACACACACACACACATATAGCAATAAGCTCCCAAGGATGCATGCAACAGTAGAGAGGTTAGAGGTGCACTAATAGTACTGTCTTGCCCCCTGCCATCCTCTCTCCCCCACTTAATCTGCTGCTAAATTACCACAGAATGTCCCACAGAGTGATGTATCCTAATAATCATCGCCTTAGTGAGTTCGCTGTGCATTCAGAGCTTGTAAAAAACAGTCAACGCAGTTGGAAGAGATATACTTCAGCTCATTCGCCTAGATGCTCTAAAAAATTGATGAAGGGGGGAAAAGATACGCATCAGGCCTTTTCCCTGGCATGGATTAGGTGAATGGTCAGGAATGGACACTGTGAATTACTGCAAGATTTGGCTTCATCTCTCTGGGAAGCTATACCAAATGTGTGAAGTTCACAATCAAAGAAGTATCAAGGCAAAATTACTGCTGTATATGTCACTCTTTATAGCAATCAATCTTTTAAATCTTGCTGGCTCTCTGCGTGTGAAATGTTATGACCCTGTGTTGAGCTACAGCAAAGATTGCGGTGTTCAGATAAAACACACAGCACATTGCAATATTGTGTACTACTGCCACAATACAAAATAGCATTTAAACACTATAAAACACTTCTATTAAATGCTGACTTGCTTATTTACATACAAAAGAAAATCTCAGTTCATTTCCAGTTTTATAAAACAAAGACATTTCTATCAAAATATAAAATAATATATCAGTGTTGTTGAAAAGTCTGTGTGTCTGCCCTGCGACCTGGTGACCTGTCCAGGGTGTTTCCTGCCTTCCACCCGTCCACATGAATAGGCTCCAGCACTCCTGTGACCCAGAAGGATAAGTGGCTTAGATAATGTGTGTGTATGTGTGTGTCATTGAAGAAAAAAGGGTATAGTGCGGGACCTCCAAAACAGGTGGGAATGGGATTCTAGTGAATTGAACCTGCTGTTGCGTGGAGGGTAGCACCATACACTGCACTACACCAACCACAGCTTTCCCCTCAAAGCTTTATATACTTGTTAGACTCATGACTGTCAATTTCTGTACACTTGCCTTACACGACAGTCATTTACCCAGCATGTTCTCTTATCTAAGTCTACTATATTCTTTCAGTCTCTGAAAGATTTCAAACTTTAGCCACTGGTTTATCCCATGGATCTTCCCTAAATTTGAACTGAATGGAGTTGACCCAAACATGCTTCGCCCACTGATGCACCCTTTTGAAACAGTTGTTTCTACGTTGGATGCACTTTACAGAACATTGGAACATTAAATAAATAAGGAATTGTAGTGATCTTTGGAGTTGACACCTAATGTTGAGTTTCCAGTTTGAAATGCTACAGTACCGAGCTGTTGTTGTAGCAATTAGATTGCAACAGATTGCACAATTGTAACATATCAAGAAGCACTGAGGCTAATAACAAACAGACGGAATATAAGTCAACCAATCAGCAATCTAGATTGTAGAACAAGTGTGCCTGTTGACTCAAGGACACTAAAACTAACTACATCTCATTTTAAATGGATACAACTTTCCATGTTTAAGTATTTCAAACTAAAGTGGGCAACAATTCCTCGTTGTAAGTCCAACAGGTGCTATGAACCAATACATTAGCGGGTGGAATATGTGTAGGTCAATACACAGTATCCAAACAGATGCTGGACCAAGTAGTTGGATTCTCAGAATGTGAAGAGGTGCTGATCCCACCCAGGCAGAGTCATCGCATCCAGCTGTGTGCGAAGCGGCAGGATGTTCTGAGAATGCAGGGGTGGGGGGGTTTGGTGGGGTTTCATCCAGAACTGCACTACTCATCCAGACTGTCTGCTCCTCATGAACTTGGAAATGATGCAAAAAGACAGCTTCAATGGAGGAAGGGCAGCGGAGGCCCGATTAAATCAATAACCAACCCCCCCCCAACCCCCCAACCACCACCACCACCCTCAGTGGAGCGCTGGTGTCTTAGTCGAACTGATGATTGAGACACGCATGTGGATTCTTGATCCCTGAAGGTCACATATGCTGTTCATATTTGGAACGCATGACTGCTGCCAGTGCCAAGGACAGTTATGCACAATGTCACATACTGTAGGTGAACATAGAAGAGTGGCAAAAGAAGAAATGAAGGATAAAAAGCTGGGTGACAGCAGGAAGACTTTATAACAGATGGGAATATTATAAATTGCTGAGATTTCTATGTGCTCCAGGCAAGATTTTATGGGTAGTGAGTAAGACTAAGATGAGTAAGTACTGTAAATTCCCATGCAAATAGTGATATTGCCAGTGACTAACTGGAAGCAATACAATTTCTGTAATGACATTTACAATTATAGGACATGCAGGCAAGGATACTGAACACTGAGCAGGTCTGCTGGGGAAGAAAGACTGTATTCACTTAAAACGACAAGGACAATGAAATCTTTCATTCATCTCCTGGAAATACAGCTTGCTGCAGCTTTATTGCCTTTAATTGCTACAACCGCGCTACCTGATTTCAAGGAAGCATCAGTACAAGAAAAAAAAAAGTACAATTGACGAACAGTCCTGCAGGCACGACAATGTAAATGTACACATGTGCTCAAGCACACAAACGCCAGTCCAACTTCTATGTTTTCATTGTGCTTTCCTTTTGTCTTCTAACTGCATGTGAGCATAACTCACCCAAGTATAATCAGTAAGCTCCTAGTTTGCGCAGAAGACCGCATCCCTCATCACAGCTCTGACTGCAGGCAATTCATTGAGCAGAAAATAATGGACACATTCCTTTTTAATAAGGAAAGTCTGCAGTGAGTGCACTGATGCAAATTCATAACATCCAAGTGAAACCCCACTGTATTTTGTCATAGAATTATGGGCATATTTTAAAACACTGCAGCAAACCAACTACAAACGAAGCCTTACAGAAGGATTACTGTACCTGGGCTGTATCTAGGCTGGCTATCACTGTTCTTTTAGCACTGGGGAGCTGCAAATGACACACTCCTTTGCAACAACAAGCATTCTATTATGCACCACGCACTTAGATTTGAGTGTTGTCACAAATCAAGTGCCCTAATGCCCAGCTCAGTCTGCTTAAAGGAGGACAGACCTCTCCCCTTGCCATTATTCAAGAGACGGAGCTGATACAAGAGGAGAAATCTCTTTTTTTACTCAGTCTGGCTAATAACGGCTGTAAATGGAGGCCGGGGAGAAAAACGGCCCTTATGAGACCCTCCTGCAGCAAGCCTTGCTGCCTTTCATACAGCCGCCCGTGTCCAGGCTGCCATTTGTCTCGGGGTCTAAATGAGGTCTCCAGGGGCCCTCACTGCCAGGGCCATATAGGACATCCACATCATTACCTTTCTCCCTCGCTACAGGAGCAGCTTTAGTTCCGACTCCCAGAGGGAGGGGGCCTGAGCACGTAACCTTTGGTCTGTAGGCACTGCCGGACAAAGCTACCCACTACCTGAAGAGAGCAGGGAGCAGAAATTAATCAGCTGGGGGAGGAGCAGCTATAGCTGCCCATACGCACGCAGGAGAGCTACAGGAGGCATTATATAAATCTGTTGCATAAACACACCGTCAGAGATGCCACTGTTAGAAACTTTACAGAGCAGTCGGTTCATGTGGGTTTGCCATATGAGCACGCAATCATGTTTACACAATAGAGCTGCACAGTGTCATCCAATAATCACTGTTATCGCATTCACAATACTCATGTTGTAAAAGTCTTTGCCTCTCAGCAATCAAAATGTTTTTAAAGCATGCTAGAAGCACCAGTTGAGTGTTTCTGTGGGAGTTTTGATGAATCAAAGCATTCATGTAATCCAGTGAAAGTAAGCTATTTTGGTCAAAATGATGTAGGCAGATCTTTAACCACACAACATCAGTAGTAACAAACTACTACATACGCCAGGACATTTTTAAGATATTGCGAAGTGTATCGCAGCTAACCATCTGCAAAATTATGACTGACATGCCTCTCAGCCAATCACGATCATCTCTCAACTTTCTTTCCTCTGTCAGATGAAGGAAGAACACTGTATTGAGAACGGCAATGACAAAATTGAGTCTGAATTATTAGGTTAAGATGTGATAGAAATGTGTTAGTGAGGAATGTATGATGTCTAACACATGCTATCCTAATCGCCTAATCCATGTGGAACACTAAACTCACAGCTCAGTGTGTTAGCAGGGGAGTACCCAGAATGTTTACAGTGGGTTGGCCAGGTTAGACCCAGCAGTTTTAGTAGGGTGGCTACAAATATTGTGTCTGTCCTGGGCCTTAAATGTTGTTTCCAAGTGAAAAAAATGACATGAAACGGCAGATAATGACATTATTCTGTGCTTTTATTAGGTCTACATTACTAAACTAACTGTTTTTAAATTAACTGGTTAATCATGTTTTTAAAAACAGCTGAAACCAACTCTGTTCCTGTTTTTGACCAGGTTCAGTGACAAATATTGCTTGTTTTGTTTCCTGCATCATTTTTACTGCTGAATACTGTGGAATTGATTAAAACCATGTGATCCACAACACAATATGTAACTAAACAAAAATACCTCACTATGCTGATGCTGAAATTTTCTTAGATGCCTTTAACTGTATTTTCTGAATGTATCCACTATTAACTGCTTCTTTAATTTTGGATAAAACTTTAATCTGCCATTTAATCAACTAATTAACAAAAACGCATTGTTTGACATAAAGAACATTACGCAAAATGAACAAGGCTAATGTTAAGGTTTTGACCAGCGTTCGCTCATCTGTTTGCTCAGTAAAGCTGCACCACCATCTTCTTGTAGCTTACCAGTAGCTGACCTGATGGCACATTTGATGGGACACAAAGTGGGTAGTAGAGCGTTTCTCTGGTGACTGCTTTATTACTGATTACTGCTATTACTTTATAACTAGGGTGGCCAGATGGGCAGCCATATGTCACACTAGGGTGGCACTGGCCAACCCTTGGCTACCCCCTGTGTGTTACCGGTTAGCTTTTTTAAATTAGCTGCCGACTCTTGATACATTAATCAGAGTCCACAGTGCTCACATTTGTAATTGAAGCACTTTATTTATACATTTATTATTTATATTGAATACATAAGATAAATATTAATACACTCATACATATGTCATTCTTTGTATTGTGTCCAAGAGTAAAACATGAAAAGTCCTACTTAGCAGCTAACATTGCACTGACAAGCTCCAATGTTCGCCTCAGCATTCACTCATCTGAAGGGTGTAACAGGGAGCGAAGAGGCAGACGCATGTGCTGAGATAAGCAAGATTTATTATGGGCAAATCCAAAATCAGGGTTGAGACGATCCAGGGTCACTGAGGCAACACGGATAGATCGGGGGGCAGACATGACAGACAAACCAGAATCCAGCAGAACAAACAGAACAAACAGAAGTGGGCGGAGTTATGAAATGAGGGGGCAGGACGAGAAAACCAAAACAAATGCTCATGGAAGATCAAAACAAAGGGGCACATGGAGTAGTGGGAGGAGGCAACCATGACAAAGGGGAACTTTGGTTGCTTCTGTCAAGTGACTAAACGATGTCCCTGGTTTGATGGTTTTGAAAATCCACTTTTGTTCACTTCAGACTGGCCTATATGCATATTTTGTCAGTTCCTTAATAAGAATGTCGGCATTGAACATCTTGTAAAGCCAGTTTATTTTAAAATGAAAATGTATAAAATGTATTCCTCCTTTTTCTTTGTACTACTGAATTTTTCAGTCTTTTAGCACGAGTGTTACAGATGCTAGCAGACCGCCTGAGCTCAAAATGTGACATAGATACAATAAATAAGGAAGGCAAGACTTCTTTCAGAATTTTGCAAACGGTCATATAACATATCCCTGCTTCACCTACAACTATGTTCTTTCTTATAAATGTTGAATGGTGTTTACAGAACTTTCTGGTCACCCAGAAAGGTCACGTTGACCAGCATACCAGCGGCCAAAACATACAGTATGCTGTTTCTTTCTAGTGACCAGTCATTCTGGCCTATGCTGTGTTTTCTTTAAGGGAGGATAGACCAGCATAATTAAAATAGCTAATGTCAATGAAGTGTACATAGTAAAGCTGGTGCTGTAAAAAGTTGGCACTGTACAAAACTTCATTCTGTGTTATTATTGTTGCACCTCAGCTTTACACCGAGCAAACCATCATGGATTTGTATATGTGATTATTAGATGTACCATAAAAATGGTAATTCAGTGCTGCTATAAGACAGACAGACTCTTCTTACTCAGTCTTATTACTGTGCATTATTTACTTGCTACCACTAAACACGAGTGCCTTTATGTGCCACAGACAGCGCAGAGATGTCTGAAGTACTGTGGCGAGACTAACTATGATTGCTGAAGTAAGAGAACTATTACACTGCTCTCACTTTTATGTCAACAAGCCAACATGTTTCCACATCATCCACTGAACAGAAAATAATTGCCCTTCTAAAGAAGACGATGGCTGGCTCTCATCTCATGTTACACAGTGTATAACTGAAGCAGTAGATTTATTCATTAAAATATGACATAGTAGTAAATGTGGGCCAGAAATGGGGCATAACATGTCTTTTTTCTGAGGAATGCTTTTGATTGGCTATATTAACAACAGTCCAGTCCAGTAATGTAGCATTTTAATCTGGAAATGTAATGTGATGTGGTCAACCTAAACTCCATCTGGATTGAATAGTATTTTTCCAGCATATTGTAAAGTCGGTCCAACTTCCAGCAGTTACTAGGGAAGAGCACATTTGTGTCCATACAGGTCAACTCCAATACAAAATTAGTGTATTGGAGTTGTATTACTATACAGGTGCACTTTATAGTTCTACTATTACAGACTGTAGTCCATCTGTTTCTCTGCATACTTTGTTAGTCCCCTTTTACCCTGTTCTTCAGTGGTCAGGACCCCCATGGACTCTCGCAGTGCAGGTACTATTTGAGCGGTGGGTCATTCTCAGCACTGCAGTAACACTGACGTGGTGGTGGTGTTGTTAGTGTGTGAGGTGCTGGTCTGAGTGGGTCAGACACAGTAGTGCTGCTGGAGCTTTTAAACACCTCAGTGTCACTGCTGGACTGAGAATAGTTCACCAACCAAAATTATCCAGACAACATGTCCTGTGGACAGCAACCTGTGACCAGTGATGAAGGACTAGAGGATGACCAACACAAACTGTACAGCAGCAGATGAGCTATCATCTCTGACTTTACATCTACAAGGTGGAATGACAAAGTAAAAGTGTCTAATAGAGTGGACAGTGAGTGGACACAGTGTGTTATAGTAAGTGGAGCTGATAAAATGGGCAATGGGCATAAAAACAAGGAGGTGGTCATAATGTAACGCCTGATCGGTGTATATAGAGAGGGCTGCAGGTTAGCATGTAAGAGCCCCAGTTTATCATGTTCTTGCTTCAAGGCTGATTTTTGGCCAAACAATCAAGACTGGGATCAAATGGGCTTAGAGCTGATTATATGGTTTAGCATAACTCAGGCCCTAAAGGCAGGACAGGTCTTGAGAGTGGGGGTGATGCAATCTAGAGCACCTTCATGAGATTTCCTGGGATCAGTGTGAGTTAACTGCACTGGGGTATGCTTGGCAATGTTTGTGATGATAGACTGGTAATGATGATAGAATGCTGATGTGTGAAAAGCAGAATCAGCATCGACAGCTGAAACAAAATAGCAGCTTTCAGCATCATAAAAATATGCAGCTCACTGTGCACTGTTGCAAACATGATTAACAAGGTTTTTTAAATTAACAGCACAAATCACGATAGGCCCAGGAATCTGCTTGCTTGTTTGTTTACTTGCTTATTGGTTTGCTCGGTTAATAGATGTTAGGGTGTCGTTAGTTAATTATTGAAATGTAATGGCTGTGATGGAACAACATCAAAATGCAATTATGTGTAATTTACAGCGCTGCCATACTGTATATTCAGCATTAAACTAAATAAAAGCTGACTTACAAACCGTAAATGTAATCCACCCTCCATTTCTCCAGTCATTGATGATTTGAAAGTCTAATGTTTGCAGCATTGTGTGTGTTTGTATGGAGAGGGTGGGAGTGCAGCCCAGAAATCAAAACCACCCACACGCGTCGTCGGCGTACATTCCGTCAGATAAGCAGATTAATGGACTGGAGGATATGGTAGGCACCGTGCCTCTTCCTCAAGCACCTTTCACTTCATTAACCCAAGCACATATCCATCATCACTAGCTCTCCCTTTGAGACCTTAACTGACTCACACAGAAACACAGTGTAATGATTAGAGTTCTTAACCTCAGCTCTCCCTATTTGTATGTAAATATTGATCATCGATGTGCATGCTAGCAGCGACAGACTTTATGAAGGCGCTCGGCATGTACTGGCACTTGAATGTGCCATTTGTGGAGCACCTTTGGGGGATCTTTTTTTTTTTCTTCGGATGTTACACTCCTGTAATCACGTCAGCGGAAGGCTGAAAGATCAGCCTGGCAGCTGATAGATTAGAAGTGACAGACAGACAAAACGCATGTCGTACTAGTCATGGGGAATAATTAGACAAATATGGCAAAGAATAAAGCTTGAGGGACAGGAGTTTGAAAGGAAGCAGGCACCCATTCAGAGATTTCTGTCCACACACACACACACACACACATACATTTCTACTCTCACACACAAAGTCAGGATGTGACGTATCTATATATATTGTGGCTTTTAGAACTACAGACTTCAGTTTGAGTTCAGTGCAGTTTTGAGATATTGAGGGAGCTGAAAAAAAATCTAATGAAATATCCTTGGACATTCAGAAATGTCTTTTTCCAGGAACTGACAACAGAACCTTGCAATTCTGATAACTCTCTTTAAGTAAGAATAATTTAAGATTCCATCTGTAAATAAACCCAAACTAGAATGTAGAAGATTCAAACTATTTATCAGCTGTTTCAGTATAATACAATTTAATACACCACATTGCATTATACAAAGAAGTGACAAGACGTGACAAGAAACAAGCATCTGACCAGCTTAATTTCATAGTATAACTATCTACTGTACTACACCACTATGACAATATGATACTATGGAAATAAATATAGTACATTTATTGTACAATAAATATATTGTTCTACATCATTTCAAAGAAAAAAGCAAGAAAAAGCATAAATAGAAATGAGGGGCTGTAATTGAGGGGTTGGAGGTTGGGTGATCATTGGGTCACTGGCCCTCCCAAAAAGCTGGAGGGGTGATACACCCCCATGGTAGTGAAACTGCACAGAAGACCATAAAAAAAACACAATAGAGAAACTGTATTTAACAGGTGGAAAACAGATGGGATTTTAAATATGTAGAGGCATTATGGCACCCTGAGAAACTGTTTCCTGCTGGAGTGTATTTGACTCACTGGTTCTTTCACCCACTCTACTGTAGCCTGGCTTGTCTGTCTTCTTTGGTAGGTAAAAACACTGGTAAGGTTTAACTGTCATAATTTAGCATTTTTATTGTGTTTTAAATTTGAATTTTGTTTTCACTTGATATTCACACCATCATTTGAATTGATTTAGAGCATATTTTTTGTGTCTTCATTTTTAGAGCAAATTTTTCATGTCTTCATTTTTAGAGCAAAATTTTCATGTCTTCATTTTCAGAGCATATTTTTCATGTCTTCATTTTTGGAGCAAATTTTTTGTGTCTTCATTTTTAGAGCACATTTTTCGTGTCTTCATTTTCAGAGCATATTTTTCATGTCTTCATTTTCAGAGCAAATGTTTAATGTCTTCATTTTCAGAGCACATATTTCATGTCTTCATTTTTAGAGCAAATTTTTCGTGTCTTTATTTTCAGAGCACATTTTTCATGTCTTCATTTTCAGAGCACATTTTTCATGTCTTCATTTTTAGAGCAAATTTTTCGTGTCTTTATTTTCAGAGCACATTTTTCATGTCTTTATTTTTAGAGCATATTTTTCATGTCTTCATTTTTAGAGCATATTTTTCATGTCTTCATTTTAGAGCAAATTTTTCACATGTAACATAATGCATTTTCCTATTTTCTGCTGTGTGATCTGCTAATGATATTACAAAGGACAACAGACAAAACTAGATGTGCATTTCCTGAAGTAACTGCAAGAATGCTTGAAAAGAGCTGCAAGTGTGTGTGTGTTTCTGTGTAGGTGAACAACACCTCCTTAGGTATGTGTGTGTGTGTGTCTGTCTGTGTGGTGTGTGTGAGAGGGAGAGATGTATGTGTTTGAGGGGGGGAGAGTCATTCAAATGAACTGTCACTCTGTTATTATGCAGCTCTTAGTGGAGAAGCCTTGTTTGAGTCCGATTTGAACCCTCTGAACAGTCATAACTCAGGATATGTATACTCTATCGCTTAACCGATAGATGGTGTGAGATAAGACCCCTTGAGGATTATTTTGGTGTAATGTTGTGTGTATTGAGAAGAAAATGTCTGAGCTATGACAAGTTAAACAAGGAGAAAATCTTGAAATAAGCAGATTCTGATTTTGAGAAATTTACATGGGAGTGAATAAGGCAGTTTTCTGTGCCTAGTGCCAAACAAATGCTCATAACTCTAAAGATAATTGACAAAATTATGAGATATTTTGAGGTTTCAGAAAGGACACATTTCTCTGAAATGGAGTTTCTAGGTGAAAGTTTAAGGATTTTAAAGCAGATTCCCTGTGTGATCAGCTGTGTCTGTGAGACTCAGTGTCTTGCAGTGACGTCATCGATGTCAGTAAGAATGTGAAGTTCTGAACATTCTGCCATTCATTCTTATGGGAGGTTTTTAATTTTTAAACTTAATTTTCTTAAAAACTACCAATCCGACTCCAAAAATACATAGCACAAATCACAGCGCCGAGAATTTCGATTGCAATTTGAAAGGAGTCTGTATGTTAAGCGGTTCGGGCTGTTTTAATCACAGAAAAGTGTGAAAGAAGAATAAGAAGTATGACAGATATCAATAGAGCGCTTTTTCAAGCACTCTAACAAACACATTGACTACTTTGTCATCTCTTAATTTGTTTGGTCGTTTTACGCAGTTTGTTAGTAAAGATGTGGTTCTGACAGCAACTACATTTTATATCATTGTGCAAAAGTCCAAGACTAACTAAAGTGTTTAATTTTATTTCCAGTCAAAATGGCCATTAAGTATAAGTATAAGTATCATTTTTCAGGAGATACTTCTAAGGATATTAGATGTGAATAAGTGCATAAAAACAAAGAACCAGGTGTTTCCAAAAAATGGAGTTAAAAAATTATTAAAAGCTATAGAAGAAACGAGACTCTTAACAACCATGCAAGACCTGCCAGTCCACCTAAACAGTCACCATCAGATACAAAGCATTTAAAGCTTTCATCTTTGTGAGAGAGGAGAAAATCAAGTGAAGACAACTCAGCACTATGGGTCTGAAAGAATGAGTGGCTGTCAAGAAGTCATTACTGAGAAAAGGAAACAGACTTAACTGAGTTTATTATAAGCATCGTGAGAGGAAGAAAACCAATTTCTAAGACTGAACTTTGGAGGTGTGGAAAAATATCCCTGCAGTTTCCTTTTAAAAAAAGTAAACAAAAAAGATTAGAAGCTATCATAAAGACAAAAACAGACACACTAAATACTGAAATAATTTGAAAACATATTTGTTGAATTGTTGAAGTTTCAGTCTTCAATTTTCTGTTAAATAACCCCAATAGCATCAGTCAGGAAACAGTTTTGTCTTTTAGGTTAAAAAAATATGTAGCTATTGTCAAAAACATTTCAATAAGGCCAAGGTCTGGTTCATTTTGATGGTCCTGCTAAGTTACAATACATTTGTCTTTTCTCCCTTAGTTTTTGTACAGTCTGGACTTTTGACCTGAGAAAAACATATGCACACAACACATTCCTACCCGCACAAATCCACACACATTCATATCCATCCCTGATCAACAAACACACACAGAAATGTCCACCTTTTGGAACAGCCCTGACTCTGTACAGTTTCATTAGTGATAATAATGACTGCACTGATTCTGTGCTTTTCTTGCCTAAATATGTGTCTGCTTAGACAAACCCAGCCTTGTGTGTGATCATTAACACCTGGTAAATCTCTCAAAGACAAGAAACAAGACAAGTAGCATCTCTTTTTTCTCTCTCTGTTCCTCTCTTACACACACACACACACACACACACACACACACACACACACACACACACACACACACATACACATATCCCTCTGGCACACAAACCCCCCTCACCAGCTGTGATGCTAAACTTGCATCGTAGACTGCTCAAGATTCCGTTTGAAAAGCAGCTCCTGTATGCCGCCACGCTTTATCTGCTCTTCCCCATCACTTTATTCTTTTCATTTCATATTAAGATCAAGCATTACTGAAGCAGAGAGGGAAAAAAAGCCTTACTTTCACACAGTCCAACTACACACAGCCCTGTAAGCTTCCCTCATACACCTTCATCACTGTTTTCATGAAGCCTCTTTGATCTTTTGCACCATTGTTCATTTTTCCAGCTCTCTTTCGCTTGGCGCTCTCCATCTGTTTCAGATCTGTTTGTGCTAAGTGTCACGCATTAACCTGAACAATCAAAATGCAATTACAAGGGCTTCTATTTTCAGATCTAAATCTGAATGAACAAAGACATCATGTTGAACATTGTGCTAGCCTTAAATGTGAAGCACTGACAACTAAAAAAAAAAAAGACCAGATGTCACAAAAACATGCTTTACAAAGCATTATTTCATTCAGTATGTATTGTTTCATCATGTATTTATTGATTTCACCAAAATTCATTCACTTATTAATTTTAAAATACTATTTTAACAAAAGAAAAGAAAACTTGGGCTGTTAGGCCTCTAACTGAAGCCATAAATATCAAAACTCTGCTAGTGTAACTGTGGGATTCTAGTAGTTTCTCAGCACTAAGCTAACCGTGAATCACATGAATATTTTTTGGTATTTCCAGATTGATCACAGACATCTGAAGCTTTTAACAGACATTCCATGTTTTACTTAAAGTTTGTGACAAACATAGTAATATATATATTTTACCTTGTAGCAGTTTCACAGTGACTGAGTACAGAGGCCTGGTGTAGAGCTGCCGCTGCTGTTATCCATTTCTAACAACAGACTGTTTAGGCTGCCTTGTGTATTTACCAACATGTCTAGGACTTGTAGGAGACCTAAGGAGCATTTATGTCTCGCCTATTGGAAATCAATAAATAAACTTGGTTAATTCCTCTGTCATTGTGTAATTATGCTGAAAGTTACACTGCATTGTCAAAAGTATTCACTCACCCATCCAAATCATTGAATTCAGGTGGTCCAATCACTTCCATGGCCACAGGTGTATAAAACCATGCACCTAGGCCTGCAGACTGCTTCTACAAACATTAGTGAAAGAATGGGTCGCTCTCAGGAGCTCAGTGAATTCCAGCATGGTACCGTGATAGGATGCCATCTACGCAACAAGTCCAGTCATGAAATTTCCTCACTACTAAATATTCCACAGCCAACTGTCAGTGGTATTATAACAAAGTGGAAATGATTGGGAACGACAGCAACTTAGCCATGAAGTGGTCGGCCACATAAAATGACAGAGCGGGGGCAGCGGACGCCAACTTTCTGCAGAGTCAATTGCTACAGACCTCCACACTTTATGTGGCCTTCAGATTAGCTCAAGAACAGCGTAGAGAGCTTCATGGAATGAGCTTCCAAGGCAGAGCAGCTGCATCCAAGCCTTGCATCACCAAGCGCAATGCAAAGCGTCAAATGCAGTGGTGTAAAGCACCACCACTGGACTCTAGAGCAGTGGAGATGTGTTCCCTGGAGTGACGAATCACGCTTCTCCTTCTGGCAATCCAATGGACAAGTCTGGGTTTGGCAGTTGCCATGAGAACGGTACTTGTCTGACTGCATTGTATTAAGTGCGAAGTTTGGTGGAGGGGGGATTATGGTGTGGGGTTGTATTTCAGGAGTTGGCCTCGGCCCCTTAGTTCCAGTGAAAGGAACTCTTAATGCTTCAGCACCAAGAGGTTTTGGACAATTTTATGCTCCCAACTTTGTGGGAACAGTTTGGGGACGGCCCCTTCCTGTTCCAACACGACTGCGCACCAGTGCACAAAACAAAGTCCATAAAGAACTTGACTAGCCTGCACAGAGTCCTGACCTCAACCTGATAGAACATCTTTGGGATGAATTAGAGCAGAGACTGTGAGCCAGGCCTTCTCATCCAACATCAGTGTCTGACCTCACAAATGCGCTTCTGGACTAATGGTTAACAATTCCCATAAACACACTCCTAACCTTATGGAAAGCCTTCCCAGAAGAGTTGAAGCAGTTATAGCTACAAAAGGTGGGCCGGCATATTAAACCCTATGGATTAAGAATGGGATGTCACTCAAGTTCATATGTGTGTGAAGCCAGACAAGCAAATACTTTTGGAAATATAGTGTATCTGCGTTAAGACCTCTCTTCAGCTCTTGAAGTCCTAAGCAACTGGAGAGCTTACATAGGTATATCTACCTAGATGCCATGGAGAAAAACAATCCTGATTGGCCAATTTTTTCCTTGGCAACTGAAGATTTTAACCATTTTGCTTCCATCTAAGACTTATCTATGAAATAGGCTTGCAGAGTTCAAATACAATTCTGATTTGTTTATTAAAAAATTCAATTGAAAATTACATACATGCATTTTTTAAAGCTCCCAGAAATCATTAGGGCTCTCTCTGAAGGTTCAGAAAAAGCCATGAGGGGCCAATGAGATATCTAAATAAATGCATGCATTAGGGCCACATGATGTAGACAAATGTTTGACGTATCTGATATTCATCTGGTGTTGGTCTGGTTTTAGTAATTCTGAGACGTTCCTTAACACTGAGGCGGACACAGAAGCATATGGTAGCATGTGAGTTGAAGCCTAATCTTGGCCACATAAAAAGAATTTTATAAAGGTGCAGTTGTGATTGTAGTATGTCACAATTTCTTTGCCCATAAAACTGCAATTAATCCAGTAAGAAAGAATGGAATTGTGAATGTCACAAAAACTAAACCATCTGAGACTTTGTAGCTCCTTCCCTAAACCTGCTTTCACCTGAGACCAGGCATGATTTCTACCTACAGCACCGAGCACTAGCACAGCTTAACAGCTGGGCTTCTATCAATCTCATCTATGTTAGGTACAATAAATGTGGTATTAATATAAGATCAATCCACCCAACACGTTTAAAATTTCTACTATGTTCATGCATGGAAATACTAGTGTCTTCCTGTAGTTCACAGGAAATAAATCAATAAATGAACCACATTTTAACTGGTCATAAATTAATTTTCACCATCACCATGATAACTTAGTTAACCAGCACAGGCCTACGATTAACAAACAATACACTGTACAGCTCTATGCTGGATGTCTAGCAACTAGCGTAGAGGCTATCCAGCACTCATGCTGATCTCAGAATCCTCTGTCACCAAGTGATAGAAGTTCTATTTCAATCCAACTGAGGCAAAGTATATGTAATATGTACACTAGATGCCTGCACCTGTAGCCTCAGGCTCCATTCAAAGCACAGCCACTTCAGCACATGCTCCCCACTACAGTAAGCTACTCATTAGGCACTACCTCTGATCTACACTCTATTCCCATGGGTGAGCAAGCTAAATCAGGCCTCCACTCCAATGAAGACTCTCAATAGGAGTAAGAGCGTCTGCAAGTGGAGGAACACTCACCAGGACTCTACATCTGGGACTTCTTCCAGCTATTATTGTCGTTTTAATGGGCTGCAACAAAGTCATTAAATGACAGTGTGGTGTACAGCTGTGGTTTATCGATGTTCATTAGGTGAGACCGAGTACAGTGTGAGCTGCATTATTTGAGAGTGTGGCTCTGCAAGTACATGCCTTTGGTTGGGAAATAGGTCAGCTGTGCTCCTGGGAGAACAGAAAGGGAGAGAGAGGGAGAGAGAATAGAAGATGAAGATGGGGTGAAAAGTAGAAGGTTAAAAAGGGGAGGAGAGAATGACAGAGAGATGAAGTTAAAATGGCATGAGTAAACCTCACACTGACAGTAGGCCTCAATACTCTGATTGACTTCACCTCTGACCTCTGTCTGTATGGCTATAATAAGTGACCATGGCCGAAAGAAAGAAAGAAAAATAGAAAGAAGGAAAAAAAATAATTCTAGTTGAGGGATTCGGCTTTGCCAATGATAAGAGGGAAGAATCCTGAGCATGATCAACCCCATATCACAATCCCTATAACGCCCAGTTTTCAGGCTCATATAGTGGAACAAAGATGTATCACAGATGTTGCACCCCTCCCTCCTGTTTTCACACTTCTATCACTCTCGAATAGTGCTTTATCAGTCTCTCTCTCGCTTGCTCTCTCTCTCTGTACTGTAGGGCCTGCCTGACACTGTACTGGGGTAATTAGCTGTGGCTGGAATAGAACTATGAAATATTTAGGGACTTCCAGTGGGAATAAACTGGAAATGGGAATCTAGTTGGCCTTCTGAAAATGTGTCATGGAGGCAAATATAAAAATCTAACATAAGTACATATGGATTACAGTAATCCATGAGAGGCAGTGCAAAGGAATGTACACTGTACTAGGACTGCATTAAGCCCTTTACCGCCCGTATTTGGGCCCACACTTCAGTTTCTGCATAATTTGCATATTAGTTTTGCCGTATTGACAGAATAATTCATAGTGGTTACTTAACAACACATCTTAAGATTAATGACCAGAAAATATGCCTGCAGTTTAATGGCCTACAATCACATGACGTCAATCAGAGCAGATATGCTTTTTATCATCGCTTATGCTTATTTGAAAATAATTTTGTAGTATAATTTAGTAGTAAATCTTACAGCTGTGCAAAAACCTTTTGTTGTTTTGTTGTTTTTTTTTGGATAATGTAAAACTGTGTTAAACTTTGATGCATGGACCAAAAAAGTGTCCAAAATTATTTGAAAAAATCTTTTTACATTAACATTCATCCAAGTTAATCCCTTACATGGCAGGGGGCCCACCAGGTTCCGCACTGAAGTCCCAGTAGTTACTAAATAATGAGCCTTCTCCTGTAAAGTCACCATTCTGGAGATACAAGGTTTTGTTCCAACAGCGACAATATGCTGTTCTGTAAAATAATTCCTGGACATCTCCAACACTGAGAAGAATGACTATTAACCAGCCATACAAAACAAGCAATCAAGCAACCCCTCACGTATCTGAGCAATATGCTCTACGATTCTCCAGAGGTTTGTTCACTGAAAGGTCCATGTTAGCCTGTGAATGGACAGCAGTGCTTTACAGAGCACAGAATCGCGTGAGGACAATTAAGAGCTAGAGGCGGCAACATCAATACTCCAAAGCTAAACTGCTTCAGAGGCATTTATGACTCCCTCTAGGGGGAGGAATGGTGGGAGAACTGCTGCAAAGGCATCGACTTCACATGTTCGAGAACTGGGAGGATCATGAGAAACTTAGCCAAAGAGATAGAGGGAGGAAATAAAAGCATAAGCGCAGAAAGAAAAGAGTGAAATATTCAGCGGTGAAATCCTCTCCCAGGAGGAGGAGAGAGCGCTAATGATTGAAGTGGAGATAATGGTGGCCAAGTCACAGCAACTCTCAGCGTCATTTATCTTCTTTTTTGCCTACAGAAGAGCATTAACCTCAACACAGCCCATTTCCCACGCTCTTATAAAAGCTACATAACACAGAACATGATCATTACCCTTACACACAGCACAAGTGCCCTGACTTAAGACCCAAAAAGATATGATTCAACAAGATGCATTATCAAACAGCACATATAATGTGCTGCTTTAAACTGTAGATGAAATGTACTGTAGTTCATAGTATGGCAATATCACTATATATATATATATATATATATAATTTTTGTGATAAATTATGTCTCAATACCATTAAAGATGCTTAAACATATCGTGGATATCGTCAGTACTTGCAGAACACTGAGCAACTGCATGTTTTATTATAAAGAGAGCACAACTAGTCCAATTTAGTTGGATTTAGTTCAACACAGTATGCAGAATATTGAATAAAAACCATTGTGCTCACTGTTTTTGGGATTACTTTTTAAATGCAGCCCTACTGTTTTGTTTTATATCTCCATTCCAACTGATCAGACGTCTGAAAAATGAATATCATGAAATCCCATGTATTGTGAAAATTTCTTCAAATACTACAGTAATATATATATATATATATATATATATATATATATATATATATATATATATATATATATATATATATTGCCCACCTCTAGTACGTAATCAAATATTCTGAATGTCTGCAGTGAGTTTCCAGAGAACATCGCAAAGTAAAGCAAGAACAGTGCAAATTGTAGACTGTAAGACTTTAAATACTTTCTCTAACACTTAAGACCCATGTGTCAAATACAAGGCCCGTGGGCCAGATCAGGCCCACGACTCAATACTATCCGGCCCACAAAAGTACTTTCATTTTCTATTAATATTAGCCTGTTTCACAAAGCCCTGCGTTACAGTCCCCAGGGTGCACTGCAACGTAACGTGCTCTGACTCTCTTACCCCAACAACTATCTATGGGACAGCGGTTATACCTCAATTCTACAAAATTCCAGACCGGTCCTCTCACCAAACACACTATCTGCGTTTCAGCAGCAGTTAAGCCAATATAAACATTTAACGTCAGCTCAGCAGCTCAGGAACTGAGCCCAAGAATTCATGAAGTTGCAGCAAAGAAAAAATGCCAGTTGTTTAGTTCAAGCAGAGAGGTAGGTTTAAAAGAGCTCAGTTCCTGGGGACATTTACATTTGGAATATTTCAAGTGTTCATGTACAACCCCAATTCCAATGAAGTTGGGACATTGTGTAAAACATAAATAAAAACAGAATACGATGATTTGTAGGAGACCCCGGACTGCTGAGCAACTGAAGTTGTACATCAAGCAAGAATGAGAAAGAATTCCACCTACAAAGCTTCAACAATTAGTGTCCTCAGTTCCCGAACGCTTATTGAGTGTTGTTAAAAGGAAAGGTGATGTAACACAGTGGTAAACACGCCCCTGTCCCAACTTCTTTGGAACGTGTTGCAGGCATCAAATTCAAAATGAGTGAATATTTGCAAAAAACAATAAAGTTTATCCGTTTGAACATTAAATATCTTGTCTTTGTAGTGTTTTCAATTGAATATAGGTTGAAAAGGATTTGCAAATCACCGTATTCTGTTTTTATTTATGTTTTACACAACGTCTCAACTTCATTGGAATTGGGGTTATAACATTTCAAGGTCTACTACAAGTGCTTATATTTTGCTGTTGACAATTAGATGCATTTTGAATAAACAATGGCCAGTTCAGGTTATAGCAAAATGTTAATTAAAAATGAAATGAAAACACAGACGTTCTCTGGCCCACAGATTTGCTTAGACTTTTTAATATGGCCCTTTTAGTGGTTGAGTTAAGTACACGTATACACAAAGATGCTTACAGAAAACTTGGTTAGTCTGTTTTAACCCTTAGAGGTCACTGCTGCTGGTGATAGAAGCATGGTGTGCTTTGGTATCAATGATTTGTCATTTATGCCTCATTGAAACAAGTAATGAAGCTAAAACTGATCATTCAAAATGTTCAAGGAAAATGAAATAATTCCATTTAAATTCTAAAATGACCTAAACTCACACAGGGTAACGATATCAATGCTGTACTGGACATTACATACTTATATTCTCTGTGTCCAAAATAGAACAGTTCTTAAGTTTGATCTGTGTGGATTTATAAAATAACTGCTTTTACTAAGCGTAGCCTGTTTAACCACTTCACTGTTATCAATCTATCTTTGTCATTCACAAACGCTTGCGCAAACAGTCATGATAAACATAAAATTCCCAGCTTTAATTTTCAACAATGTTAAGTCAGTTACCATAAACACGAGAATAAGATTGGTAATCAGCATTACTGCATCCAGAAGCAGAAGAGGCACTAGTCATTCTGAGTGTAGCGAGCTGATACAAGCCCATACGTGATGATGTCGAGAACTGATTAGAAACCTCTGCCCTGAGTACCACGGTTCCAAAAGAAACAGAATGATTAAGATTGCCTGCTCATTTCTACCATCCTGGAAACAAGCAGATACATTCTATTGAAAGTGTGGATGCTACAGTTTCCAGATTTGCATTTGTAAGCAGAAGAGGAGATATTTTGTTTGAATTTGATCAAAAGATATTTTTCTACACACAGTCTTGTTCTTGTTTTGTGGAAAGAAAAAACATCTTTCACTCCATCCACATTTGTAAATCAAACATAAACTGAATTAATTTTGTAACTCTCTATGCAACTAATTAAAGTCAGTGTGAATCAGTAAAGCATAATTCATTTGCATATTTCTGAGTGAAACACAGATCAAGGGAGGTCTGAGTGTTTTTTCTCGATTTTAGTCGGGGTCATAGGGAGACGTGAAAATAGATATTATTGGTTAATATTATTTTTGACCGGCCACTACTAATGAAATACTTGCCCAATACTAGCCAAAATGTTGCATTAGATGAAAAAGCTGCATTATAATGGAAGATTAAAACAAGAACGCTGTCTCCTAAATGATTATATGATGAACTGTGTTTTATATGTCCAGGGCCATTAACAAGGTAACAGGTCCATTTCTGAATTAGTAAAGAAATGTTAAGATCTGTTAACTTCAACATTTATTTTCGTATAATTTTATTCTGAAAAAATCCTAATATAAACAGTGGAATGTTTTATTTCCAGTGTCGTCTTTAAAAGATGCTGGTGCTTGTTGAAAGAATTAACTGGCACAAGACATTTTCTTAGAGGGCATAACATAAATAAAACAAAGGTTCAATATCTATATAAAAATAAACAAACAAAAAAAAATCTATAAGGCTGCATCTGAATATTGAATGAACTGAGAATTACATGTTACTTTGCGATCCGATCTTGTGTTTGTATATAAAGTGTGGCTCTTATCTTCTGGCTGAAATGAGTTTGAAGGAATTTACTAATGTGGCTCAATCACTCCCAAACTGCAGAATCCACAACTGAATTAGAAGTGGACTCTTTAACAGTGAATAGAGGTGCACTGTACAACCAAATAGAGGTGAAAATCGGTATCTGTTTGCATCCCTACAGAACGAGTCAACAGGATTTGCCTGTTTAGAATCTGCACTTGGCAGCAGCTTGAATCCTGAGTTAGGAGAATTATCTGCTGAGATTCTAGTCTCCTCCGTGAGCTGAAGTTTCCTACCTACTTGCCAGCTTCTTAATAACCTTTTCAATTCTACATTAAATAGAATATTACTGCTAGTTCATTTACGGTGGAATGGAAAATTTGAGTAAGAAGCTGCCTAACATTAGCTCCATGTTTTCCCATCACTCCAGTAACTGAACATTTTGGATGATGTCTTCACTAATAAGTTAGCATATTTGAGGCAAAAGCACAAGAATTTGATCCTTGCATTAAGCAACACTGTCACAGTTCAGTCTACCACTGTTTATCCATCATTATTGTACTGGAATGAGAAAGCTTGCCATTTCAAACAGCTTGGCTAATCAACCATTCAAAGTAGGCTACTTTTTCCAGTTTTGAGAGATGTACAGTGGAATGTCCAGAGTTATGACTTTTGGAATGATCATGGACTGTGTTAAATAGAATTATAGAAACTATTTTCATTACCACACATATTATAGCACGAACTCCATGTGTATTTGATTCACAGCTCGTCTTACAAACCCGGTATCCCAAAAAAAATTCATATTAACATGCATACCCTGACACCCCTATTACATAAGTATATTTTAACAGTATAAAAAAGCAATAACTTGTGACTTCTATGGGTTAAGGAAACAGACGATTGGCTGCCATTCCATATGTACGTGAGCCCAGCATGGCTGGAAGTGAGTGTGAGGTAATGTGAAAAGTGAAGGAGCACATGCAGACTGTCAACTGAGGGCCTAGGGCACAGAACAGCCAAAGTCCCCTCTGCCGTCACTGGACAGCGCCCATCTGGAAGCTTCGGCTGTGTCCTCACACTGTAAACTGTCCCTGAGCTGGAGCTGACTATGCCACAGTACAGTGCAGAACATAGAAGCGAGTGAACAAATATGCAGCATCTCACCAGTTCTTTCATGGACAGCAGCGTGCTGCTTACAGTGCTGCTGAGCAGAGTATTCGGAGGTGACGTTTTTGGAGGTTTAAGTAGGTGGATTATCTAAAACCAGGTCAGGAAAAGGCATGGCAGACTCTGCTCCCGTTCCCTCACATTCTATTCATTTGACACTTCAATAATCTGTTGCGTAATACCCCTCCTATTCCTCTCCGAGTTATTCCACTGCGATTCCAGTCTATCGTCTCCGCCGCCCTCCTATCTAGAACATCGGCTTAGACATGAAAGGTCTGGTTATTTAAAGAAAGTTCACAGAGGGACAGCATGTAGAAGTGTAAGCGTTGTTACAGAATAAGGAGATTGTGCATGACTGTATGAGCAAACTGGAATGCGTAAAGTGTCTGCGAGCGCATTATATGTCACAACAGTTGACTTAACAGTAGCACATGGGTTAATGATTTTCCCCTTCTGGTGAGCTGGACGTAAAGTCGTAGTGACTGAAAAACATAGAACACACACAGAAAACAGAGAGAGAGGGGGAGAGAGAGAGGCGTGATGTGAGAGAGGAGACGAGAGGCTAGAGGGTGAAGGAGAGCTGGAGGAGGAAGCAACCACATGAGTCAGATACTGAAAACGGTCTTACATTGAGAGACATGTTTGACTAGACACAGTTATATTAAAATCATCAATCACTTTACCACTCCAGCAGGAAAAATGTACACACAAAGGAAACATCAGTGTCACAGATGGGGAGTTCTAGTGCCGACAATCAATAATTAGTTAAAACAAAGCTAACAAAAGAAATGCACAATATTTTGTGCAGAGATCTGAATATTTCAGAGTCAGAAAATTACTGGTCTGATACTGGAAATGCAGC
Organism: Pygocentrus nattereri; assembly: GCF_015220715.1. Taxonomy (NCBI): domain Eukaryota; kingdom Metazoa; phylum Chordata; class Actinopteri; order Characiformes; family Serrasalmidae; genus Pygocentrus; species Pygocentrus nattereri. Next base: position 37,794,904 of record NC_051219.1, read on the forward strand.
TGATAATTACAACCAATAATTACTAGATAACACCACCAGATAACACCACCAGTGTGTCATGCACCTGTCCCAGGTCCCCAGTGACAGCCGCAAGAGCCGCTGAGAAGAAATCCTGAATCCCGAACATTGGTTTTGTGCCTCTTGTGGCCTCCAGCATTGTCGCCATCCCCTGTCTGGCAGCTGACATCCTCCCACTGTTACATTTGGTAGGGTTCAGGATTCATGCCCCACCTTCTCACCAGCCCTCGTGGCTGTCTTCAGGCCTGGGAATGGGTGCATGGCACAACAGGCAAGACTGAAGGTTTGATTCCTTGCTCAGGCAGGAATGCCACTACCCACCAGAAGGAGCCCAGGGCAAGACAAATACAGTGTTCACTTATTATTGTAATTATTGGAGAAATCTGCTAAATAACTGTTTACATGCAATTATGTAAATCAAAGTATTGGTCATTCTGCCGGCAGATCACAAGTTTGATCTCCAGTGATGCCACAGCCATCGGTGGCTGGGAGACTATCTGTTAGCTGACGTAACAGAATTGGTACTTAGTGTTCTCCTCCAAGTGTGCTGAGCTGGCCAATGACAATGTGTTAGAGGCAATTTGTAAAGGTGTAGTGGCTGGGTTTGACTAAGGGGAACCACATCGCTGCTCTCAGAACAAAACCTCATACCTCCAAAGTGGTAACTTTACAGGAGAAGGAAAAACATACTTCAATTTCATTGCAAGTCACTAGAACCAGACTTTTTTCCCAAGTAATTTTGGGACATTTCTTTTAGTCCATTCATCATGAAATGTACACGCAATATAAAGAACATTAGGCTTTTTCAAACTATGTCAAAAACTAAAAATGGACAAAAATGGAGTTATGAGTGTTGTTTATTCTCATTGTGTAGGTGGGATGACGAAAGCTCTGTAGACACTATCTGAATTTAAACATGAACAACTTTATTTCAAATTAAAGATAGCGCTTAAAGCCCTTGTTGCAGAGACCCAGAAGCCAATGTGGAATCTCCTTCAAGTCCAAGATGCTTCAGCTTTTTAAACAAAATTTACGCACACACATAATGCAAAATCCATACATTAACATGTGAAAACATCTTATGGTATGACTTACATCTGGTTTTTGTTATTATGGCCTCAGCTTCTAGAAAGACAGAGACGCCCAACTCTCTCCTGGGACCTGAAACTAGGGCCCCCTCGCTCAGGCTCCGTCGACACACATAGAGCCTTATCTTTTCAGCCAGGGCACCGTTGAAACATATGGAGCCTTCTCATAGTACTTTCAAACAGCAAACAGCTACATGTATATTAGAGCCCAATATCATATCAATATCATATATAACATTTTATCAAACCTGATACACTTCATGAGGTTTTGTTCCAATAGCGGCATGCTACCATCCAAGCTTGGTAGCATTGAAAAGAGTCGATGTCTATCACCGATGTGTCTAATTGAGCTGTGTCATGGCTAATTGAACAATCAATGTTCCACCTTTAGAATACAATTTTAACCTGTCTAATGCTTACTGTTCTTCACTGTGTTCACTTTTTTAAATTAACAAAAAAAATTTGATTATTGGTTATTGGTATCAGTATCGACCACATCAAACTGTGGATTATCATATTGGAAATGATTTATCAGTCAGTTCCTACAAAATAGTTATCTTATCCTGTAAGTGTTGAATGTACTGCAAATTAATTCTGCATGTGATGCTTTCCTGAGTGCACAGTGTTAAAAAAAAAAAGAATGGCAGAAGAAAGACAGAGTGTTAGCAGAAGAAGCTGGAAAGGATGATATGGGTAACACATACAGTTAACTATAGTGTTGAGGGATCAGGGGATGACCTGTTTCTCTTTCAGCCTTTCCCTCATCCTCATTCTCTCTATTCTCTGCTCTTGTACTGCTTCTATCTGTCTCCCAACTTCTCTCTTATCATACAAAAGGGGGGCTGCAGGATGAAGAGCCCTCATCACTAATTCATGCTCCCTCTCATCTTGCCCATGTATTTACTATGCCTTGTATCCAGTAGTAAGCTCCAATCTATGAGAAAAAAAAAGAATGCAAGAAAGAGTGTTGGCCTTTTACTGTGATGTGGAAAAGCCTCACCTGCTCTCTCTCTCTCTCTCTCTCTCTCTCTCTCTCTCTCTTGTTTGCTGACAAAATGTTGCTGACAAAAGGCAGCAAAGTGAGAACAAATTTGCTCACTTGTGCTCCTCTGATCAGACCCTCTTGGCTAAATTACTTGAAATTACGTCCAGCTGATTATTAAAAGTAATTAGACAGGGAGAGAAAGGAAAACGTGTGGTTGTGTGTGCGTGAATGCTCAAGTGAGTGTGTGTGTGGTTAAATGGTAGAGTAAGGCTCCATGATCCCTGTAATGTTTTGGCCATTCATGTGTTCACAATTACACTAAGGGGGCTATCTTCACAGTAGCCCTTGCGGCCTGTTCTGGTCTTATGGGTAATGTTTTTAGAAGGCAGTAGAAGATGAGTCCAGCTAGCTGTTATCTACCTCTTGAGTAAGCTATGGTCCGTAATAGTCTAAAGTGGGTTATTAAGCTCTGATTGGTTCTCTTTATGGTAGAGTGAAAATGATAAGGGTTGTACACAGCCACACGTTAGCTCAACAGCTTTATCATCTCTAAAATAATATTGTTCTGTTTGTAAGCCTTGGAGGGGGTTCACAGAGAGGGCATGGGGAAGTGTCTCAGCTGGCACAGATGGAATAAGGGGGTGTAAGGCAATGGGGAATGCTGTAGGCCCACAGAGGCACAATGATTTCTGTGAAATAAATAAAAATGCATGTGTATAATATTTGGTTCATTTTTATTTAATAAAATAATTATTATGCTTGTAATATTTAAATCTACAAGTATTACAATAATATTATTTCACTGTTAATGGTTTTAAGAAAGGGTTTGATTCTTGAAACGGCGAATGGAAAATGATCCAATCAGGATTCTTTTTGCCTGTGGTATCTAGGCAGACCCGCGACCCTGAGGGAGAAGCGGCTTAGAAAATGTGTGTGTGTGTGTGTGTGTGCATCTAGGCAGATACAGCCAAGTTAGTTTTCCCATCAGGCCTTTCGTTCAGCTCCTGAAGTCCTAACCAGAGGGAAAGACTAGCTTGGCTGTACTTAGGTAGATCTACCGAGACAGAACCAAGCTATTTTTCCCATTGTAGATCTAACTAGATACAACCAAGCTAGTAGTCCCATTGGTAGATCTACCTAGACACAACCAGGCTTGTCTTCCCATTGGTAGATCTACCAAGATACAACCAAGCTAGTCTTCCCATTGGTTAGGCCTTCAGGAGCTGAAGGCATAATGTGGCAAATTACCCATCAATATAATTAAGAAGCATCAGTAGAATCAACCGTTCATGTTTTGATTTCCAATCAATGGGACCAATTTCGTGGAAAAAAAAACATTACTCTAGGCCTACCGGAAATCCTAGATACATCACTGACTGCACATAGGCATGGTAGCTTGACCACTGTGTTTCAGTCAGATGTTAGAAACTAGAAAACAGTGGTAGCTCTGTGCCAGGGCTCTTCACTGAGAGTCACTATAAATCTGCTGCAAGTTAAAATATATCTGCAATGATCGCACATAGGGTAGCTGGGATTGTGTAGGGAGAAACAGCACGGATGGTATAAAATGGCGGAGCCTGGGGCGATTTCCGGGCCACGTGAGATGCCGTGCAGAGGTGCGGGGTTATTCTTGGACAACTAAAATGCCTGGTCAGTTTGTTCCTTTTTAGAGTTTTAATCAGAGAGAGGTTGACCTCTTTTGTGGGTGTTTTTTTTTTTATTTAAACTTAATAAAACAGCCAAGAAATTTCAATTGGGAAATGTTATAAACAAAACCTGGAAGCCTTATTATAGAGTTAGGTGTGCTAGTGTTAATGAAATATAATCCCTTTTATACGTTGCGTAATTCTAACGTTAATATTCAATTGCGATCTGTACCCTGTTTTGTTCGGGTTCCCTGTGTTCGGTAAGGGGGCATTAATGCCGAAAAGTTGTAGTGTGCAGTGTAATGAACGTTTCATGTGTGTGCAGTTATTTACTTTTCTTGTGTTGAACTGTGTGCTGTGTAGGTTTTCTAGAAGTGCAAGTTATTACTGCTTTTGTGTTCTTTTAATTCTAGATTTTAGGTCCAGCCTTTCTGCCCTCCTAGCCACACTCAACATCTAAACTAAACCCACCTGTTTCTAATAAAGTCGGAAAGGTGTGATAGAATCTATGTGGGATTGGTTTTTATTTTTGTGGGTGCCTAGTAATTTAGCACTGTAATTGCCAGACCCTACTGGCTCAACAAAGGTGGTGGCAGTGAGCACGCTACTGTGATAAGGTATCTTTATGTCTGTTTCATGCCCGAAATTAAACATAAAAAATGTCTTTTACAAGATTCAAATGTCCACATTTGATCTATGGCAGCCAAAATGTTCATTCAAACTGCTGTTAACTGAGCGGTAACATTGTACTAGAATCCCATTGGGAAGACATTTTTGTAGAGGTGTTTTGCTCATTTTTCCTCGTTGGCATTTATTGTCTGAGCTGAAGGTCTAGCTCTGATAGTCATGGTTTGTGACTGGTGTAAAGGCACTACACTCGAAAGAACTACAAACTAGTATCATCATCTCTAATGGCATCAAGATATACTCTAGCTCGTATCATGCAGCTTACACCTTCCTTTCTTCTTTCTCCTCCTCAGGAACACAATCACGAGCAGAGCAGAGGTGTGGCCTATGGCACACAGTTACATAAATCTAACAGCCAGGTGTTTTGTGTGTGTGTGTGTGTGTGTGTGTGTGTGCAAAGTAGTTTACTAGCTTCACTGCCCTTTCCACATCTCTTACATTCATCTCTACAGAGCAGTAAAGCAGAGTGTAAAGCAGTCATTATGACTCCTAATAACAGTCATTGGATAGGAACTTTGCTGCTTATAAGCATAATTCCAGTCCCAAGTCTTTTATGAGCCTGATTTTATTTGTCATTACAGAGGAGAGCCTGATGAAGGGAGACAAGAGAGAACGGTTCACTCAGTGCAAGTTGATATATGATTAATAACTGCTAACGTCATTAGGGCTTATGCTGTAAACAGTTCATCAAAAAGTTATGAGCTAAATGTTGGACAAGAGATTTTTGGATCGCACAGTTCTGCGATACAGACATCCATATTCTCATTTTCCACTTCTGGATCTGTGGGTGGTGTGCTGCGTGTAGGCTAAGGCAGAATACGGCCTCTCGAAAGGTGATATCTATATCTAGTCTTTGCTTCAAATGTGGCCTACAGAACTTTCAGCGCAGTGTCATTGCAGTTACAAATGTAACTGAACCCACAAAAATCCCACAGGTTACTTAAACTTGAGTACACCTCAAAATGCATAAGCACACTCTGAAAGGACTTTTTGACTTGAAAGTATGTTGACATTAATTGCAAAGTCATGTTATATTGAGGTAACATACAGACTGTACATACTGACTTTACTCAATTAGACTGAATGGAAATCTGTGGCATAATTAAACGAATACCATTTTTAATAACTTTTTTATTTTTATTTAAAGAATAGAAATAAATAAAAAATCTAAAGTGTATCCCATAAGAGACCAACAAGCCTATCAGTATACTCTGAAAAAGCTGCTATAGTGAGATTAGTGAGATCCTTCCAGAATTGAATGACCAATTAATTGGCATCCTCCAAAAGGTGAAAACAATGTTCTCCGTCACCATGCAAATGAGTATCAACATGTTTATAAATAACTCAGCGCATATAGCCAATCATCTTCCTCAGTGACTCATTGCTTACCAGGCTTTCTCTTTATCTTCCCTAATGATACCATATTATCTGAAAAATGTTGACCCCAAATTGTGGGGTAAACATGAACACTTCTTCATCAGGACCTACCTACAAAACTAATGAGGTGTAAACAGTGGAGTAGATGGAATGGTAGGAGTGAAGTGGAGTGACAGGACGTAAGACGTGGGGCATTTAGACTATGTTTAGAGAGCTGGACCTAATATTCAGATTAGATCTTTCAGAATGGCAAAAGCTGGACACTGAAGATTTGAATTGGCATCAAAATCCGACCTCTTACACGCTATGTTCAGCACATCACAGCATGGAGCTGTAGTTTTCAGTGGGAAGCATAAGCTGGCCTCTTTTTTTTATCCATATTTCCATCATCAGAACACTAATAACTGTATTTCATCTCATGCGAATCCTTCTCCTCTTCATCTCCCCCTAATGACAAAGATGGAGTGTAATGCGATTGCTCTGCCACTGTGCTAATCCCACATGTGACTTTTTGTTTGTTTGTTTTTCTGCTAATCTTCGGTGCCCTGTGCACGGTCTCATATGCTGTACTTCATAAACGATGGCCATCACAGCTATTAACCTCTGAGAGTGGCTCGGGGGTTTGTCAAATCCTGCAGGTCTAAGTGGAAGAGTGCTGGGAAATCCTGCTTGGTGCTGAGTTGAGCTGTGCTGAGGTGATGTGTGCGAGTTCAGCCGAGATCACAGCTCACCTGTGGGTGCATCTCTCACTCTCAGAAACACCTCTCAGGCTGTTGGAAGTGTGAAGAGAGCCATTTTCCCATCAAGCTTCGCCGCCACATTCAGTAGCATGTGTTATGCAGCTACACCCCATAGATATCAAGTCTAGAAGGTTCCCATAAAGTGCTCATGGAAACAGCATCACAGGCACATACTTGCACAAGCTTGAAAAATACTGGCACAATTGGAGATAAAAGCTTGTGATTTACTGTAAAAATGTACCTGTACAATTACAGTTATTACTGGCAGCAGTTTCTCCAGGATGGTGGAGTTTATTTACAGTACTGATACTGTAATTCACAATTACAGCACATTTCTGTCTTCCAAACATAGAGGGTATTACTGTGTTGTTTTTATTTACATTGTTTATACAGTACTACTGTAATGTACTGTAATGTATTATTTTTGAAACAATACTGTAATTACATAACACTGTAGTCTACTGTAGATACCATAGTGTTGACAAAAGTTTCAGGGACATATAACAATCCATTTAATGTCAGCTGTTTATAGCTAGTTATAGCTATTTCAAACAAACAGTATCATATGCTAAACAAAGGCTTTCATCCCGGTTTTTATTTTTGGTTTAATGGAATATTATGGGAAGAATTAGCTAACTGAAATGTATATTCGATGAATAAAAAGTAAAAAAACTGGGTAAAAATTAACCATACATGAAGAAATAATGTAATAACCTACTGTAAAATCCAACATTTTAACTTTACCAAATGCTAGACGGCAGACATGAAAGGTGGGCCCTCAGTAGCACCATCCTGTAAAGGTTCCTCTTTTGTATTTTTATACATTTGGAAATCAAAACATGAATAGCTGCTTCTACTGTCACTTCTTAATATCGCTGTTGTCAGAAGAAAACCTTGTATCTCTATTTTTGATGTTTTTCAGTTTTTGAAAATATGTTGCCCTTGTTGTCCTTTACATTGTGCGGAAATTTCATGATGATTGGACTAAAAGAAATGACCCAAAATGACTTGGAAAAAAGTCTGGCTCCATTGACTTACATTAAAAGTAAAGTAGGTTTTTTCCTTCTCCGGTGAAGTTCTCATTTTGGAGATATGAGGTTTTCTTCTCACAACAGCGATATGTTGGTGGATAATTTGACACATAGGGACTTTAGTTCAGCTCCTTCAAGTCTGAAGTAGATCTACCTTAATGCAGCCAAGCTGGTTTTCCGCATTGGTTCGGACTTTCATGGGGTAATTAGCTTGGCTGTATCTATCCAGATACCACAGAGAAAAAGAATCCTGATTGGATAATTTTCTGTTGGCCAAGCAAATCACTGATGTGTGTGATGTAACATGGCAGACGAAAAACTTGTTTTTAATTAAATTCTATCTTGCAATCAAAAAACTGTTTAGCTCATTAAAAGCAGGTGCACTACACATCCTGCATTCGATTTACACCACTAAAGAAACTGAATATTTTACTATAC